>NC_041390.1:436666693-436718958 GCF_002162155.2 Triticum dicoccoides | reverse complement strand
GCACCACCCCACGCCGCGCCACCACACCACCACACCACCTCACCCGCACGCCGCCCTAAGCCACCGCCTCACCCGCGCCGCCGCCGCACCTTGCCGCCGCCGCCCCACGCCCACGCCGCCGGAGCCCCTCACCGGAGACCTCGCTGAGGTTGCCCCGCGTCTCTTTTTCTCGGATTCGTTTTCTTCTCCGATTTAGTTGCCTTTGGACCGTTCGCCGGACCGTTCGTCCTAACGAACGTGATCACCAGATTCTTCTAGGTTAACGACATCCGTTCGTTTAACCGTTCTTCTTTTCTTCTCGTCGGATTTATTCCGCGTCTTTTCCGCGATCGTGATCTCATATCCGATCTTCTTCCTAGTCTTTCTTTTCGCTCGTTTATCGGAATCAGGTGATTCAAGCGCCTGGAGTTTCGTCTCGAAACCGCCGTTCCGTCTAATCAACTTGAACAAGCTTTTGCTACAGTAAAATTTTGACCTAGATTCAACTTGCTTGAACCGAGTTGTTTTCTTCTACCGCTTGTTTTTCCGTCGTTTGTTCGGTTCGTTCTTTCTGTGCAACCGGAGTTCTTAAGTTGAACTTTCTGGTTCGTTCTCTTGTTCGAGTTTTACCTGTGCATTAGATGAGTACTTATTGTATGCTTGTTGTTTGTCTGCGATAGATTACCCAGATTGCGCCGCCTGTTACTTCGAAACCCTAGGACTCGCAGATCATCAGCAAGGCAAGTAACACTTTGATCATACCTTTTCTACAATCCATGTTTTATTGCATTAGATCAATCCTCAAACATTGCATGATTAGGATCTAATTAAATTGTGGGATGGGAAGTAGATGAGGTAGTACCTATTACCTGTATTACTATGAAACCTTTGGGAGTTACTTCTACGTTTGCTTATTATTATGCATGCTATGCTAGTAGACGTGGATTGGGTGAGTGATATCCATTACAGATGTGAGTTGATAATTTTAAAAGGTTTATCTAAGGTGGCAACTTAAACACACATCTGGGTGGATTGAGGCACCTGATGTCTATCAAGACTTGCCTGTTTTTTTTCGGACCGCCACCCAGGCTCAAAGGGATCATAAGATCTTTCATGCTAGAAACTTCCGTGTGCAGCCACAAGCCATTATGGGCTCTGGCATAGTTGACTAAGTTGTGCGAACTCTTACGGGGTGGACTAGCAGATGTAGGGGTTGTAGGTGGTACGGTCTACCCCACATGTAAGGTGCTAGCGCTTCTGAAAGACTGTGTCTCGGTCATCCGTCTTCTCAAACACCATGTAGTGCGAGAAACCAAATGGAGGCGATCGAGTCTTGTGGGGAAAAATGCACAAACCTCTGCAGAGTGTACAAACTAATCATGATTAGCCGTGTCCCCGGTGATGGACAACTTGAGTATCTAGTACTTGAATATCATGTGAATCTTGACATGTTACTTCTAATTAATGTTGTTGGGTTTTAATTGTACTTTTAATTGGGATTGAGAATGCTGTCAACCATTCTCAATGTTACACAACCACCATGATAGTTAAATAAACTTATTCCTTTGCAGTAGGGAAAAACTGGCTTTACGCAAAACTGTAACCATAGAGTTTTCCACCAGCCATATATGCATATAGTATAGCTGTTTCATTTCATTGCTCTCTATGTGTTACATTGCCAACATATTCCATGTGCTGACCCGTTTTCGGGCTGCAACGTTAATGTTGCAGACATTTCAGACGACGATTGAGGTGCGTTTAGGTCGTGGCCCTATACTCAGTGATGCCACTGGAGTTGATGGACCCATTTATCTTCCAAGTCTTCCGCTGTTATTTTTATTATATGGCCTTAAGCCATATTCAGTGTATTAAGTTCTTTTTGAGCCATCGATGTAATAAGTGTGTGATTGCAACTCTGCTATAAAACCTCGATGTACTGTGTGCTGTCAGCATTACTGATCCAGGGATGACACCGTAGCACAGTAGACGTGATCCATTCGGGTCAGGTTGCTACATCCAATATATCGATTTTTACGTCTCGACCATTTCGAGACTCCTCGTCATGTCCCCGATCTCATCCGGGACTCCGAACTCCTTCGGTACATCAAAACTCATAAACTCATAATATAACTGCCATCGAAACCTTAAGCGTGCGGACCCTACGGGTTCGAGAACAATGTAGACATGACCAAGACACGTCTCCGGTCAATAACCAATAGCGGAACCTGGATGCTCATATTGGCTCCCACATATTCTACGAAGATCTTTATCGGTCAGACCGCATAACAACATATGTTGTTCCCTTTGTCATCAGTATGTTACTTGCCCGAGATTCAATCGCCGGTATCTCAATACCTAGTTCAATCTCGTTACCAGCAAGTTTTACTCGTTTCGTAATACATCATCTCGCAACCAACTCATTAGTTGCAATGCTTGCAAGGCTTATGTGATGTGCCTTACCGAGAGGGCCCAGAGATACCTCTCCGACAATCGGAGTGACAAATCCTAATCTCGAAATACGCCAACCCAACATGTACCTTTGGAGACACCTGTAGAGCTCCTTTATAATCACCCAGTTACGTTGTGACGTTTGGTAGCACACAAAGTGTTCCTTCGGCAAACGGGAATTGCATAATCTCATAGTCATAGGAACATGTATAAGTCATGAAGAAAGAAATAGCAACATACTAAACGATCAGGTGCTAAGCTAATGGAATGGGTCATGTCAATCATATCATTCTCCTAATGATGTGATCCCGTTAATCAAATAACAACACATGTCTATGGTTAGGAAACATAACCATCTTTGATTAACGAGCTAGTCAAGTAGAGGCTTACTAGTGACTTTTAGTTTGTCTATGTATTCACACAAGTATTATGTTTCCGGATAATACAATTCTAGCATGAATAATAAACATTTATCATGAAATAAGGAAATAAATAATAACTTTATTATTGCCTCTAGGGCATATTTCCTTCAGTCTCCCACTTGCACTAGATTCAATAATCTAGTTCACATCGCCATGTGATTTAACATCAATAGTTCACATCTTTATGTGGTTAACACCCATAGTTCACATCGAACTGTGACCAACACCCAAAGGGTTTACTAGAGTCAGTAATCTAGTTCACATCGCTATGTGATTAACACCCAAAGAGTACTAAGGTGTGATCATGTTTTGCTTGTGAGATAATTTTAGTCAACGGGTCTGTCATATTCAGATCCGTAAGTATTTTGCAAATTTCTATGTCTACAATGCTCTGCACGGAGCTACTTTAGCTAATTGCTCCCACTTTCAATATGTATCCAGATGAAGACTTGGAGTCATCCGAATTAGTGCCAAAACTTGTATCAACGTAACCCTTTTACGATGAATCTTTTGTCACCTCCATAATCGAGAAACATATCCTTATTCCACTAAGGATAATTTTTGACTGCTGTCCAGTGATCTACTCCTAGATCACTATTGTACTTCCTTGCTAAAACAGTGTAGGGTATACAATAGGTCTGGTACACAGCATGGCATACTTTATAGAACCTATGGTTGAGGCATAGGGAATGACTTTCATTCTCTTTCTATCTTCTGCCTTGGTCGGGCTTTGAGTCTTACTCAATTTCACGTCTTGTAACACAGGCAAGAACTCTTTCTTTGACTGTTCCATTTTGAACTTACTTCAAAATCTTGTCAAGGTATGTACTCATTGAAAAAACTTATCAAGCGTCTTGATCTATCTCTATAGATCTTGATGCTCAATATGTAAGCAGCTTCACCGAGGTCTTTCTTTGAAAAAACTCCTTTCAAACACTCCTTTATGCTTTGCAGAATAATTCTACATTATTTCCGATCAACAATATGTCTTTCACATATACTTATCAGAAATGTTGTAGTGCTCCCACTCACTTTCTTGTAAATACAGGCTTCACCGCAAGTCTGTATAAAACTATATGCTTTGATCAACTCATCAAAGCGTATATTCCAACTTTGAGATGCTTACACCAGTCCATAGATGGATCGCTGGAGCTTGCACATTTTGTTAACACCTTTAGGATTGATAAAACCTTCTGGTTGCATCATATACAACTCTTCTTTAAGAAATCCATTAAGGATTGCAGTTTTGTTATCCATTTGCCAGATTTCATAAAATGCGGAAATTGCTAACATGATTCGGACAGACTTTAAGCATCGATACGAGTGAGAAAATCTCATCGTAGTCAACACCTTGAACTTTGTCAAAAACCTTTTTTGACAAGTCTAGCTTTGTAGATAGTAATACTACTATCAGTGTCCGTCTTATTCTTGAAGATCCATTTATTTTTTATGGCTTGCCGATCATCGGGCAAATCCATCAAAGTCCATACTTTGTTCTCATACATGGATCATATCTCAGATTTCATGGCCTCAAACCATTTCGCGGAATCTGGGCTCATCATCGCTTCCTCATAGTTCGTAGGTTCGTCATGGTCAAGTAACATGACCTCCAGAACAGGATTACCGTACCACTCTGGTGCGGATCTCACTCTGGTTTACCTACGAGTTTTGGTAGTAACTTGATCTGAAGTTACATGATCATCATCATTAGCTTCCTCACTAATTGGTGTAGTAGTCACAGGAACAGATTTCTGTGATGAACTACTTTCCAATAAGGGAGCAGGTACAGTTACCTCATTAAGTTCTACTTTCCTCTCACTCACTTCTTTCGAGAGAAACTCCTTCTCTGGAAAGGATCCATTCTCAGCAACAAATACCTTGCCTTCGGATCTGTGATAGAAGGTGTACCCAACATTTTCTTTTGGGTATCCTATGAAGACGCACTTCTCCGATTTGGGTTTGAGCTTATCAGGATGAAACTTTTTCATATAAGCATCGCAACCTCAAACTTTAAGAAAGACAACTTTGGTTTCTTGCCAAACCACAGTTCATACGGTGTCGTCTCAATGGACTTAGATGGTGCCCCCCTTTTTTTAACGTGAATGCAGCTGTCTCTAATGCATAACCCCAAAACTTTAGTGGTAAATCGGTAAGAAGCATCATAGATTGCACTATATCCAATAAAGTACGGTTATGACGTTTAGACACACCATTATGCTGTGGTGTTCCAGGTGGCATGAATTTGTGAAACTATTCCACATTGTTTTAATTGAAGACCAAACTCGTAACTCAAATATTCATCTTCTGCGATCATATCGTAGAAACTTTTATTTTTGTTACGATGATTCTTCACTTCACTCTGAAATTCTTTGAATTTTTCAAATGTTTCAGACTTGTGTTTCATCAAGTAGATATACTCATATCTTCTCAAATCATCTGTGAAGATCAGAAAATAATGATACCTGCCATGAGCCTCAATATTCATCGAACCACATACATCAGTATGCATGATTTCCAACAAATCTGTTGCTCGCTCCATTGTTCCAGAGAATGGAGTTTTAGTCATCTTGCCTATGAGGCATGGTTCGCAAGCATCAACTATTCATAATCAAGTGATTCCAAAAGCCCATCAGCATGCATTTTCTTCATGCGCTTTACACCAATATGACCTAAACGGCAGTGCCACAAATAAGTTGCACTATCATTATTAACTTTGCATCTTTTGGTTTCAATATTATGTGTATCGCTACGATCGAGATCCAATGAACCATTTTCATTGGGTGTGTAACCATATAAGGTTTTATTCATGTAAAAAGAACAACAATTTATTCTCTTACTTAAATGAATAACCGTATTACAATAAACATGATCAAATCATATTCATGCTCAACGCAAACACCAAATAACACTTATTTAGGTTCAACACTAATCCCGAAAGTATAGGGAGTGTGCGATGATAATCATATCAATCTTGGAACCACTTCCAACACACATCGTCACTTCACCCTTAACTAGTCTCTGTTTATTCTACAACTCCTGTTTCGAGTTACTAATCTTAGTAACTGAACTAGTATCAAATACTAAGGGGTTGCTATAAACACTAGTAAAGTACACATCAATAACATGTATATCAAATATACTTATGTTCACTTTGCCATCCTTCTTATCCGCCAATCACTTGGGGTAGTTCCGCTTCCAGTGACCAGTTCCTTTGCAGTAGAAGCACTTAGTCTCAGGCTTAGGATCAGACTTGGGCTTCTTCACTTGAGTAGAAACTTGCTTGCCGTTCTTCTTGAAGTTCCCCTTCTTCCCTTTGCCCTTTTTCTTGAAACTAGTGGTCTTGTCAACCATCAACACTTGATGCTCTTTCTTGATTTCTACCTTCATTGATTTCATCATCATGAAAATCTCGGGAGTCGTTTTCGTCATCCCTTGCATAATATAGTTCATCATGAAGTTCTACTAACTTGGTGATGGTGACTAGAGAATTCTGTCAATCACTATTTTATCTGGAAGATTAACTCCCACTTGATTCAAGCGATTGTAGTACCCAGACAATCTGAGCACATGCTCACTAGTTGAGCGATTCTCCTCCATCTTTTAGCTATAGAACTTGTTGGAGACTTCATATCTCTCAACTCGGGTATTTGCTTGAAATATTAACTTCAACTCCTGGAACATCTCATATGGTCCATGACGTTCAAAAACGTCTTTGAAGTCCTGATTCTAAGCCGTTAAGCATGGTGCACTAAACTATCAAGTAGTCATCATATTGAGCTAGCCAAACGTTCATAATGTCTGCATCTGCTCCTGCAATAGGTCCGTCACCTAGCGGTGCATCAAGGACATAATTCTTCTGTGCAGCAATGAGGATAAACCTCAGATCATGGATCCAATCCGCATCTTTGCTACTAACATTTTTCAACACAATTTTCTCTAGGAACATATCAAAATAAACATATGAAAGCAACAACGCGAGCTATTGATCTACAACATAGATATGCTAATACTACCAGGACTAAGTTCATGATAAATTAAAGTTCAATTAATCATATTACTTAAAAACTCCCACTTAGATAGACATCCCTCTAATCCTCTAAGTGATTACATGATCCAAATCAACTAAACCATGTCCGATCATCACGTGAGATGGAGTAGTTTCATTGGTGAACACCACTATGTTGATCATATCTACTATATGATTCATGCTCGACCTTTCGGTCTCCGTGTTCTGAGGCCATATCTGTATATGCTTGGCTCGTCAAGTATAACCTGAGTATTCTGCGTGTGCAACTATTTTGCACCCGTTGTATTTGAACGTAGAGCCTATCACACCCGATCATCACGTGGTGTCTCAGCACGAAGAACTTTTGCAACGGTGCATACTCAGGGAGAACACTTCTTGATAATTAGTGAGAGATCATCTTAAAATGCTGCCGTCAATCAAAGCAAGATAAGATGCATAAAAGATAAACATCACATGCAATCAATATAAGTGATATGATATGGCCATCATCATCTTGTGCTTGTGATCTCCATCTTCGAGACACCATCGTGATCACCATCGTCACCGGCGCGACACCTTGATCACCATCGTAGCATCGTTGTCGTCTCGCCAATCTTATGCTTCCACGACTATCGCTACCGCTTAGTGATAAAGTAAAGCATTATAGCGCAATTGCATTGCATACAATAAAGGGACAACCATATGGCTCCTGCCAGTTGCCAATAACTTGGTTACAAAACATGATCATCAAATACAATAAAATTTAGCATCATGTCTTGACCATATCACATCACAACCTGCCCTGCAAAAACAAGTTAGACGTCCTCGACTTTGTTGTTGCAAGTTTTGCGTGGCTGCTACGGGCTTAAGAAAGAACCAATATTACCTACGCATCAAAACCACAACGATAGTTTGTCAAGTTGGTGTTGTTTTAACCTTCGCAAGGACCGGGCGTAGCCACACTCGGTTCAACTAAAGTTGGAGAAACTGTCACCCGCTAGCCACCTTTGTGCAAAGCACGTCGGGAGAACCGGTCTCGCGTAAGCGTACGCGTAATGTCGGTCCGAGCCGCTTCGTCCAACAATACCGCCGAACCAAAGTATGACATGCTGGTAAGTAGTATGACTTATATCGCCCACAACTCACTTGTGTTCTACTCGTGCATATAACATCAACACATAAAAACCTAGGCTCGGATGCCACTGTTGGGGAACGTAGTAATTTCAAAAAATTTCCTACGCACACGCAAGATCATGGTGATGCATAGCAACGAGAGGGGAGAGTGTGATCTACGTACCCTTGTAGATCGACAGCGGAAGCGTTAGCACAACGCGGTTGATGTAGTCGTACGTCTTCACGGCCCGACCGATCAAGCACCGAAACTACGGCACCTCCGAGTTCTAGCACACGTTCAGCTCGATGATGATCCCCGGACTCCGATCCAGCAAAGTGTCGGGGAAGAGTTCCGTCAGCACGACGGCGTGGTGACGATCTTGATGTTCTACCATCGCAGGGCTTCGCCTAAGCACCGCTACAATATTATCGAGGATTATGGTGGAAGGGGGCAACGCACACGGCTAAGAATATGATCACGTGGATCAACTTGTGTCTATGGGGTGCCCCCTGCCCCCGTATATAAAGGAGTGGAGGAGGGGAGGGCCGGCCCTCTCTATGGCGCACCCTAGGGGAGTCCTACTCCCATCGGGAGTAGGATTCCCCCTTTCCTAGTCCAACTAGGAGTCCTTCCATGTAGTAGGAGTAGGAGTCAAGGCAAGGGAAAAGAGAAGAGAAGGAAGGAGGGGGCGCAGCCCTTCCCCCTAGTCCAATTCGGACTAGGCCTTGGGGGGGGGGCGCCCAACCTCTCCTATCTCTTTCCCTTAAAGCCCAATAAGGCCCATATACTCCCCGGCGAATTCCGTAACTCTCCGGTACTCCGAAAAATACTCGAATCACTCAGAACCTTTCCGATGTCCGAATATAGTCGTCCAATATATCGATTTTCACGTCTCGACCATTTCGAGACTCCTCGTCATGTACCCGATCTCATCCGGGACTCCGAACTCCTTCGGTACATCAAAACTCATAAACTCATAATATAACTGCCATCAAAACCTTAAGCGTGCGGACCCTACGGGTTCGAGAACAATGTAGACATGACTGAGACACGTCTCCGGTCAATAACCAATAGCGGAACCTGGATGCTCATATTGGCTCCCACATATTCTATGAAGATCTTTATCGGTCAGACCGCATAACAGCATACGTTGTTCCCTTTGTCATCAGTATGTTACTTGCCCGAGATACGATCGTCGGTATCTCAATACCTAGTTCAATCTCGTTACTAGCAAGTCTCTTTACTCGTTTCGTAATACATCATCTCGCAACCAACTCATTAGTTGCAATGCTTGCAAGGCTTATGTGATGTGCATTACCGAGAGGGCCCAGAATACCTCTCCGACAATCGGAGTGACAAATCCTAATCTCGAAATACGCCAACCCAACATGTACCTTTGGAGACACCTGTAGAGCTCCTTTATAATCACCCAGTTACATTGTTACGTTTGGTAGCACACAAAGTGTTCCTTCGGCAAACGGGAATTGCATAATCTCATAGTCATAGGAACATGTATAAGTCATGAAGAAAGAAATAGCAACATACTAAACGATCGGGTGCTAAGCTAATGGAATGGGTCATGTCAATCACATCATTCTCCTAATGATGTGATCCTGTTAATCAAATAACAACACATGTCTACGGTTAGGAAACATAACCATCTTTGATTAACGAGCTAGTCAAGTAGAGGCTTACTAGTGACTTTTAGTTTGTCTATGTATTCACACAAGTATTATGTTTCCGGATAATACAATTCTAGCATGAATAATAAACATTTATCATGAAATAAGGAAATAAATAATAACTTTATTATTGCCTCTAGGGCATATTTCCTTCAGATCACGTGTAATACATTGACTATTTTGATTTCTGATGGAAACTTCTTTTGTTCCCAGTGTCTTGCTTGAGAGGCTCATCCTCATCTTCGCTTGGTGTATCCTCCCCCGTGTGTACGGCGTTGAGCTTGCCGGACTGCTTGAAGACCCAACATTCTCTGTGGGTATGATTAGCGGGTTTACCAGGGGTGCTATGGATCTGACATACTTGGTCCAGAATTTTGTTCAGGCTGGACAGTTCATCTCTAGCGCCTTTAAAGGGCGGCTTTTGCTGACCTGGCCGAGAGCTTCGGAATTCGGCGTGTACCGCCGTGCTCTTCGGGCTGTCTTCTTTATTCCGACGCTTATTATTTTTGCTGCATCGGGATTTCCCGTTTTCATCTCTAATTTCGGATGTGCTTGGGTCGCTGGTGCTGCATCTGGCTAGCCAGCTGTCCTCACCCGCGCAAAAGCGGGTCATGAGGCTTGTTAATGCTGCCATTATTCTCGGCTTTTCTTGGCCGAGGTGTCTGGCAAGCCATTTGTCGCGGATGCTATGCTTAAAAGCTGCCAAGGCTTCGGCGTCCGGGCAGTCAACTATTCGGTTCTTCTTAATAAGAAACATGTTCCAAAGCTTTCGGGCTGACTCTCCGGGCTGTTGAGTTATATGACTCAGATCGTCTGCATCCGGGGGTCGGACATAAGTCCCTTGAAAATTTGCCTAAAAAGCGTCTTCGAGCTCTTCCCAGCTTCCAATGGAGTTTTCGGGAGGCTTTTAAGCCAGTGCCGAGCTGGCCCTTTGAGATTGAGGGGTAAGTACTTGATGGCGTGGAGATCATCTCCTCGAGCCATATGGATATGGAGGATGTAATCCTCAATCCAGACCCTAGGGTCTGTTGTTCCGTCGTATGCTTCTATGTTTATGGGTTTGAATCCCTCTAGAAATTCATGATCCAACACCTCATCGGTGAAACATAGGGGGTGTGCGGCACCCCTGTATCTGGGTGTACCACGTTGTTCTGATGTTTGTTGTGTTACATCATATGCTAGGGCACGCTTGCGTGGTCCATAGATGGATCTGGTTGCACCGTCCTTTTGGTGCGAGCCCTCGTGTGGATCGCTTATTGGCTTGTGAGTGGAGTTGTTTGCCGCTCCATGTTGGCCGTGAGGTCGTCTATCCGGCCAGGTGGCCGTTTTGATTTTTGGTTGTGGGGGATCTAGGGCCTCCTCATCGAATTTGGGTAGCAACTTCCGCTTCGGGTAGCTCTTGGTGGGGCGATTACCACCATACTTCGCTGCTGTGTTGAGTACTTTACTCCATCTGATTTGGAGTGTGTCCTGCGCAGCCTTGAGCCTTTGCTTCTGCTTTTTCAGAATCCTCGCGGTGGCAACAAGCCTTTGACGGGCATTCTGCTGCTCTGGGTGCCTGTCCGGCGTTATGTCATCCGAACTATTATCTTTGACAGAATTGGTTTGTTCGGTTTGATTCTCCGTATTGCCGTGGTCCGGCAGTGGTTCGCCCTGCTCCAACGCTGGGTCTGTATGATCGTTATTTCTACCGAGGCGGGATTTGGGGCGGCGCTTACGCCGCCGCTTTGACTGCTTCTCGAGGGGACAAGCCTTCGTTGCGTCCTTTTGTTCCTCGTCGTCGTCTTCTTTTGGTGTGTCCACCATGTATAAGTCATATGATGAGGTGGACGTCCAGCGCCCTGTGGGCGGTGGTTCCTCTTCACCTCCCGCATCGTCGTCCATACCATCGATGTTTTCGGAGTCGAAGTCGAGCATGTCAGTTGAGTCATCGACAGTGACTACCAGGTGGGTGGTGGGTGGGCCTCAAATTTCTTCGTCGTCCGCATCCCAGTCCTGCCGGACATAGTTCGGCCAGGATTCTCCTGACAAGGAGAGAGACCTTAATGAGTTCAGTATGTCGCCAAAGGGCGAGTGCTGAAAAATATCCGCGGAGGTAAACTCCATGATCGGCGCCCAATCGGATTCGATAGGAATGGGCGCAGGCGGTTCGGAGTCCGTGGCTGGAGAAGGATCCGACAGTTTAACAACACGGCTCTTGTGCAAGGCAAGGTCCATGTTCGGCTCGATCGCCGCTGAGGGTAAGGCCTCCGTGGTGGGGTCGATCCACCCGTCCACGAAAGGCGCGACTGGCTCCGAATTGAGGGTCGGAGCGGCTACCGGTGCGATCTCCTTAACACTGTCCGATGGGAGAGCTAAGTCATGCTCATCGTGACTGCGTGGCGCACAAGGCAGAGGCTCGAATCGGTCAAAGATCAAATCTTCACGGATATCGGTCGTGTAGTTTAGGCTTCCAAACCTGACCAGGTGGCCAGGGGCGTAACTTTCCATCTGCTCCAGATGGCCAAGCGAATTAGCCCGTAGCGCAAAGCCACCGAGCACGAAGATCTGTCCGGGGAGAAAAGTCTCACCCTGGACCGCATCGCTATCGATGATAGTAGGAGCCATCAAGCCTAACGGCGACGACACAGAGGAACTCTCAATGAAAGCACCAATGTCGGTGTCAAAACCGGTGGATCTCGGGTAGGGGGTCCCGAACTGTGCGTCTAGGCCGGATGGTAACAGGAGGCAGGGGACACGATGTTTTACCCAGGTTCGGGCCCTCTTGATGGAGGTAAACCCCTACGTCCTGCTTGATTAATATTGATGATATGGGTAGTACAAGAGTAGATCTATCACGAGATCGGAGAGGCTAAACTCTAGAAGCTAGCCTATGGTATGATTGTATGTTGTGGTTGTTGTCCTACAGACTAAAACCCTTTGGTTTATATAGACACCAAAGAGGGTTAGGGTTACACAAGGTCGGTTACAAAGGAGGTGATATCCATATCCGTATTGCCTAGCTTGCCTTCCACGCCAAGTAGAGTCCTATCCGGACACAAGACGAAGTCCTCAATCTTGTATCTTCATAGTCTAACAGTCCGGCCAATGGGGATAGTCTGGCTGTCCGGAGACCCCCTAATCCAGGACTCCCTCAGTAGCCCCTAAACCAGGCTTCAATGACGATGAGTCCGGCGCGCAGTATTGTCTTCGGCATTGCAAGGCGGGTTCCTTCTCCAAATACATCACAGAAGAATTTGAATACGAGGATAGTGTCCGATCCTGCAAAATAAGTTCCACATACCACCATAGAAAGAATAATATTTTCGCAAATCTAATTTGCTGACTTGTTTTGACAGCATGACCTTATGTCATGGCCCGGTGATTATTAGAACCATTTCCTTTAACTAGCCCCGCACATAACACGAGGCAGTTTTTCGACACGTCTTGTCAAAGTAGAGATCGTGTCCCCTTATTACGGGATTCTCATCAATATGGGCATGGGTAACCCAACCACGCCATCGATTACGGTGCTTAGGGGATAAGCGAGTTTTACCAGGCTAGTGGGGACGCTTAGTTTCGTCCGCCCATATAAAGGGATAAGGATTCACCTTTCTATCCACGCCTTCTTCCTCCTTCGCTCATCCGTTTTCGCACAGTCGAGCTCTAGTGCCCAAGTCCGCACTTCCCACCTCAACCTTCTCCAACCATGTCCGGAGCGGGAGGCAGGTGGATGGTATCCTCCATCACGGATGGAGACATCAAGAAGCTGAGGAGAGCCGGATACCTGCCCGGCGACATCGCGCACCGGCTCCCAGATGAGGGGCAGCTCATCCCCACCCCCAGGCCCCATGAGAGGGTAGTGTTCCTCACCCATTTCCTCGTGGATTGGGATTCCCTCTCCACCCATTCGTCCGGGGGCTCATGTTCTATTACGGCCTGGATTTCGACGATCTGGCCCCGAACTTCATCCTTAACATCTGGGCGTTTATCATCGTGTGCGAGGCCTTCCTCCGCATCAAGCCCCACTTCAGCTTATGGTTGAAGACCTTCAATGTCAAGCCAAAGGTTGTGGGCGGCCGCCAGGCAGAGTGCGGAGGCGCCATGGTGGGCAAGATGCCCAACGTAACATGGCTCGAGGGATCCTTTGTGGAAACCATAAAGGGGTGGCAATCGGGGTGGTTCTACATCACCGAGCCGCGTGACCCTACATGGGCAGCGGCCCCCGAGTTCCGATCTGGCATCCCCACGCTGCTCACCTCCTGGAAAGAGAAGGGCCTGTCCTGGGGTAGTTCGGGAGAGCTGATCGGACTCCAAACATGTATTCAAAACATGGTGAACAAGAAGCTCAAACTTGTCAACGTGGTCCAGGTCATGCTCCACCGCTGGATCCTCCCGTGCCAACAATGGGAGTTCAACTTGTGGGAGTTCGACCCGGCGCAACACCGAACTCTGAACAGGCTCTTCGACACAACTCACGAATATGCCTGGAGGGTGCTGTTCAAAAGCGCCGAGGTCCCCCCCTCCCATTACTGAGGATCGCGGATTCAGCGCGAAGCGCCAAGCCAGTGCGGTAAGCTGCTTTACCTTTCACAGGATACTTATTTCTTATGGATTGACTCCATGCGGGATCTAAACTCCCATACCTTTGATAGGACTGGCGGGAGACGGCCGGACAGATCGACTATCCGGCTCCTTTGCCCGAAGGCCCAGCAGACGCTCTTCTGGCGAAGATGCTGACTCCGGCCCCTTATACAGTGCCGGAGAAGACCAAGAAGGCCAAGGGAACCCGAAAGAGTTCCCGACACCAGGCATCATCGGACTCTTCGTCCGATGACTCTGCGGCGCACTCCTCCCCTGAAGACGAGGAAGAAGAAGAAGATGCTCCCCCTCCAGCTGGGGGAGATAAGAAAAGGAAGGCCGCCCCAACTGGGGGGGGGGGCGAAGGGTCCAAGAAGGGAAGGACTCTCCTTCCGGACAGTTCCACCGCCGCCGACGAAGGCGAAGACGAGTGGTTGCCCAGGGCCAAGCCCCCGGGGAGATCGTAAGTATTCGGATACCAAAGTAACTCATAGCATTCCTTTTTCGCACTGCTTTCCCTAACGCCGAACATGATTATGCAGGCCGCCACGAGCCAGTATTGATGTATCATCGGATGGCTCCCTGGGCTCATCGGACATGGATAGCGATCCAGTCCCGACCGCCCCCTCCCCTCATCCTGCCGACGACACCGAGGTGCTGTCTCAAGAGGCACCGGACCGAGGGGAGACAGTCCCGGAGGCGCCTCAAGGTGACCTTCCGGACTCCGGGAGCCGAGGGGACGGGGCCCCTGAGAGCTCTGAGTTCGGCCCTCAGCCGAACACCGCGCCGGAACCTCCAGCGATTCTAGGCTCGGGCAGGCGGCCTCCTTCTAAGAGGGGCAAGACGCCTGTGCCGGTGACCCCTGTCCATCCAGAGGCGCCGAACAATCTGCTGGAAGCGCTTCACATCGCTTCCATCGATGAGGAGCACTGTACTGTTATGAGTGCGGTGGTCCAGAAGGTTCAGTCCGCCAAGAGCGGGTTGACTGAAGCCTGTGCCAGCCTTCTAACAGGCTTTGAGGTAAGTGTTGTAAAATAGTAGGAATATTACCGCATAGACAGTAGCCCCTGATGCTTTGTTCGGTGTTCACAAAGAAAAGCCGAACAGAGGATCAAATAATATCGTAGGAGTCTAATATAAGTATGTCAATATGCGTATGCAGGCCTCGCTGCTGGCGTCCACCGCACTGACTGCGGAGGTTGCCGTACTGAAGCAGGACCTCGAGGGGTCCAGGAAAGAGCTTGGCCTTGCCAAGAGGCAGCTCGAGGAGAACAAGGGTAAGTAATACCATGTCTATAGGTATGTATATATAAACGAAGACGCGATTGCAAAATGACAGGATCATCGTATATTTGCCAGGGCCACGACTGAGGTGGCGACCCTGAAGCAAGCGCTAACCAAGGCCGAAGATAAAGCGGCCAAGGAGCGCACCGAGCGAGAGAAGCACGAGGCTCGGGTGGGTGAGGTGCAGCAAGAGCTCCAGGCTCTCGTGGCGAAGCACGAGGCATTGGAGCTTGACTCAAAGACGCAGGAGTCCGAGCTTGCCGCGTCCCTCGAGAGCGCAAAAAGTGCCAAGGCCGAGGCCCAAAAGGCCCTCCAGGAGATCGACGCAATGAAGAAGATAGCGGTGGGTAAGGATTTCTATATGCAAAGCAAGCATGTAAGAGTAAATTACCGATTACTTACCCGAATCTGAAGCTCTCCAGGAGCATTCACAGAATTGCCCTGCAGCGTGTCCGATGCCGCACAATTTTACCAGGCCGAGGATGGAAGCTCAACGGAGAAGCTGTTCTGGTCTCAGTATGCTGAGGCCGAACACCCGGTGCCAATGAGCGACCAGCTGAAGCAGATGGTCGAGCTACGTAAGGCGGCCGATCGGGCCATGAAGAGCTTTATAGTCCGACTATGGCCTGGCAACGCCCTTCGAACAGATTCTTCGGCCTGGTGAGGCGGCTTGTGGATGCCTTTCCGCGGCTAGAGGTCGTCAAGCGATCTGTTTGCATTGAAGGTGCACGCCGGGCTTTCGCTCGTGTGAAATTTCAGCGGGTCAAGCTAGACGCCGTGAAGCTGATCAAGGAGGGGCCACCGGAGGTCAAGGAGCACCGCTACCCCGAGATGTACTACGAGGGTGTTCTGCCGGGTGCCCGTCTCATAGCGGACGAGTGTTCCAAAGATGTAATATTTGAGTGAGACTTGCTCGTTTTATCCTGTATTTATGAAAACTTGTTTCATATGCGCTATGCAACGCTTGTTTGAATTTAAAATATTGCCTTATGTTTGGCTGTTTATCCAATCTGAGAGATGGCTAGTCCTCGGCTTCTGCCCCCATGCCACTAGTGCTGGGGTGTTCGGGATAAACCTGAGCACTCTTGTTCCCATGTTTGGGTCCTTCGAGGGAGGTGCTCAGCACAGCGAACAAGGCAACCAGACTAATAATGCTTTATCACTCTCACTTAGCCATATAATTATATAATTTTAAATTTTGGCGAAGCCCCCGGTATTCAGAAGGCTGAATTCGGGGCGCGATACACGCCTTTAAGCCGGACAGGGCTGACCCCTCGCTCTAAGCGGCATAAGTCTTTAGGGACTCGAAAACCTCACCGAACAGCGACCAGTCTCTCGCCTTATCATGACAGTCAGTTTTAGCTTTCTCTACTGAGGTGCTGAACCCAGCAGAACCGGGGCACAATCGCAGTAGTTCTCCTAGTGCTACCTTAGCTGATAGAGCAGAACGTAAGGTACCAAAACATAGGAGCCGGGCAAAGCCAACATTTGACCAAAGACATGATTCGGAGCTAATGCCTATAATGCTATAAGTTCGGGGTGCCGCACTTGTGAAAGTGTTCAGACTTTTCACACCGTATTGTGGGGTACGTAAGCCCCTGGTGTGTTGGCCGTACCAAAGTGCACGGTTGCAAGGCGTCATTAATGAACACATGGATATATATATATATATAACAGGAATGCAATAATAGTCGTAATGTCATGCATTGTTTAGTCAAAAGATCGCGTTAAAGCAGAGTGATACAGGTAGTGCGATAAGCAAAGAGTAGGACTATGTCCCTTCCAAGGGCAAGCTGAGGAATGATATGAAATCGAATATTTCGCTCATTACTGTAATCCACCTGGGAATTCCGTGGTATGACGTAGCTGGTTGCCTCCTTGGTTGCTGCATCATGTGTTCGACAATAGTGCTGCCGAACAGTGTTTCCAGAGATTAAGGTCCTGAAAAAAAAGAAAAATAACCAAACGGGAAGCCCCTAGTGCGGTTTAAGCCGCGTCTTGGGGCGTGCCGAAGTTGTGCCCCCCTCCCCACCTATGCCCATGGTATTTTTAATGCGTAATTATGTGCGCGTGGCACGAGTTTCGCCATTGGGCTGGGATTGGGGTGACCGCCGTATTGCTACGCGAGCTCAGATCGCGCCAGGCGGTCTATTTGCAGATTGCTCCGAGCGCGCTTGAAGGTGTCCGGGCTTTGAAGCGCCGAACTTGTTGATTGCCTTGAGAGGATGCTTTGCACTTCTGCTGCGAGGGCCGCGGTGTGCTCCTCTGTTCGGAGGGAGCGCTCTGTGTTTCCATTGACTGTAATAACTCCGCGAGGTCCTGGCATCTTGAGCTTGAGGTATGCATAATGTGGCACCTCATTGAATCTAGCAAATGCGGTTCGCCCGAGCAGCGCATGATAACCACTGTGGAACGGGACTATGTCGAAGATTAACTCTTCGCTTCGGAAGTTATTCGGGGATCCGAAGACCACTTCCAGTGTAATTGAGCCTGTGCAATGGGCCTCTACACCTAGAATGACGCCTTTAAAGGTCGTTTTTGTGGGTTTGATCCTTGAGGGTTCTATACCCATTTTGCACACTGTGTCCTGATAAAGCAGGTTCAGGCTGCTACCGCCATCCATAAGAACTCGAGTGAGGTGAAATCCATCAATGATTGGGTCTAGGACCAGTGCGGCGAATCCGCCATGACGGATACTAGTGGGGTGGTCCCTGCGATTGAAGGTGATCGGACAAGAGGACCAAGGGTTGAACTTTGGGGCGACCGGCTCCAACACATATACGTCCTTGAGCGCACGCTTCCGCTCCCTCTTGGGGATGTGGGTTGCGTATATCATGTTCACCATCCGCACTTGTGGGGGAAACCTCTTCTGTCCTCCGGTGTGTGGCTGCCGTGATTCCCCCTTGTCATCGCTATGCGGCCCCTTGTCTTTGTTTTCGACAAGCAACTTGCCGGCCTGCTTGAACACCCAACAATCCCTGTTGGTGTGATTGGCTGGCTTGTCTGGGGTGCCGTGTATTTGACACGAGCGATCGAGTATACGGCCCAAGCTGGATGGACCCGACGTACTTTGTTTGAATGGCTTTTTCCGCTGACCGGGTTTAGAGCCTTTGAATCCGGCATTGACTGCCGTATCCTCGGTATTTTCGCTGTTAATGCGACGCTTATGTTTGTTGCGACGTGACCTGCTATTTCCGTCCTTGGTATCCGGGGTACCATGGTTCTTTGATATGTTATTACTGCGAGCCAGCCAGCTGTCTTCTCCCGCACAAAAGCGGGTCATGAGCGTCGTGAGAGCTGCCATAGATTTCAGCTTTTCTTGACCAAGGTGCCGGGCTAGCCACTCATCTCGGATGTTGTGTTTGAAAGCCGCTAAGGCCTCTGCATCCGGACATTCGACGATTTGATTTTTCTTTGTAAGGAACCGAGTCCAGAATTGCCCGGCCGACTCTTCTGGCTGCTGAATTATGTGGCTCAAGTCATCGGCGTCTGGTGGTCACACATAAGTGCCCTGAAAGTTGTCGAGGAATGCGGCTTCCAGATCTTCCCAACAGCTAATGGAGTACGCTGGCAAGCTGTTAAGCCAATGCCGCGCTGGTCCTTTGAGCTTTAGTGGGAGGTATTTGATGGCGTGTAAGTCATCACCGCGGGCCATGTGGATGTGGAGGAGGAAATCCTCGATCCATACTGCGGGATCTGTTGTGTCGTCGTATGATTCAATATTTATGGGTTTGAAACCTTCTGGGAATTGATGATCCATTACTTCGTCTGTGAAGCATAAGGGGTGTGCGGCGCCTCTGTATTGGGCTATATCACGACGCAACTCGAATGGGTCTTGCCTACTGTGTTCGGCCCGACCGGATTTGCTTTTACTGTATCCGGTATGACGTTTATCGTCTCGCGGAGTGGTGCGCCTTCGTGATCCATAGATCGATCTTGCATGCTTTGCTTTGTCCTCCAATATGTCCCGCAGGTCTACCGTATCTCCCCAGGCCTTTTTATGTGAATGGCATTGGGGTGGAGGCTGAGTTTTTGGCTGGAATGCCTCTCTATCACGGCCACGAGGTGGCCGATCAGCCGTATCATACGCTTCTTCCTCCAGTCGGGGTAGTAACCCGCACTTTGGGTAATTCTTGGAGGGGCGCTCAAGTTTATATTCCTCGGCCGCGAGGACTTCAGTCCATCTGTCAGGTAGCAGATCTTGATCAACTTGAAGCTGCTGCTGCTTTTTCTTGAGGCTATTTGCCGTGGCCATAAGCCGGCGCTTGAAGCGCTCTTGTTCGATGGGATCCTCTGGTACGGCGAATTCATCGTCGCCGAGGCTTGCCTCGTCTTCGGAGGGGGGCATGTAATTGTCATCTTCCTCCTCTCCGTCTGCCGCTCTCTCACGAGGGCTGGCTTCTCCATCCTCCTGCTCTAAATCTTGCTGGAGGGGATTGTTGTTGCCTTCGGCACTATCCAGAGTGTTATTATCTCCTGTGCCGGTATCACCACTTTTGCTTTGGCGGGACTTAGAGCGGCGCCGCTGGTGTCGACGCTTGGGTTGCTTCTTGGAGGGGTCATCCTCCACTATCTCATCGACATTGCCTTCTTTGGGTGTATCCACCATGTATATGTCATATGACGAGGTGGCTTTCCAGTGCCCTATAGGTGCTGGTTCATGTTTGTCTCCTACATCGTCATCCATACCGTCGATGTCTTCGGAGTCGAAGTCGAGCATGTCAGTTAAATCATCGACAGTGGATATGAAGTGGGTGGTGGGTGGGCGTCGAATTTCTTCATCGTCCGCATCCCGGTCCTGTTGGCCATAGTCCGGCCAGGGCTCTCCTGAAAAAGAGAGAGACCTTAGTGAATTCAGAATGTCGCCGAAGGGCGAGTGCTGAAAGATATCCGCGGTGGTGAATTCCATGATCATCGCTCAATCAGATTCGATTGGCAGGGGCGCGGACGGTTCGGACTCCGGAAAAGAGTCTGGCACCTTGGAGTCACGGGCTTCACAGAGGATTAGGCTGGTGTTCGGCTCGATCACCATTGAGATTGCAGCCCCTGAGGCGGTGTTTAGCCACCCGTCCTGGATTGGCGCAGTTGGCTCCGAGCTAAGGGTCGGACCTGATGCGGGCGCGGCCTCTGGGGTACTGTTCGGCGGCAGAGCTAGGTCATACCTTTCGTGACAGTGCGGCGTGCCCGGCTGTGGCTCGATTCTGTCGAAGATCAAGTCTCCGCAGATGTCGACCGTGTAGTTCAGACTTCCAAATCTGACCTGATGGCCAGGGGCGTAGCTTTCAATATGCTCCAGATGGCCAAGCGAATTAGCCCGCAGTGCAAAGCCGTCGAATACGAAGATCTGTCCGGGGAGAAAAGTCTCACCTTGGACTGCATCATTGTTGATGATCGGAGGAGCCATCGAGCCTAACGGCGACAACACAGAGGAACTCTCAATGAAAGCACCAATATCGGTGTCAAAACCGGCGGATCTCGGGTAGGGGGTCCCGAACTGTGTGTCTAGGCCGGATGGTAACAGGAGGCAGGGGACATGATGTTTTACCCAGGTTCGGGCCCTCTCGATGTTTGGACCAAATGTGATCAAGGAGTCAGAAGAGAATGTTAAGTTGATTCGAGATAGACTGAAGGTAGCTCAGTCCAGGCAGAAGAGTTATGTAGACTCAAAAACGCAAGGAGGTAGTCTATGAAATTGGAGACATAGCATGTCTTCGTGTGACGCCTCTGCGAGGAGTTAAACAATTTGGAGTTAAGGAAAGTTAGCCCCGAGATTTGTAGGACCATACCGAGTTTTGGAGTGTAAGGGAGAAGTGGCCAACAAGTTGGAGTCACCCGAAGGACTGTCAGGAGTTCATGATGTGTTTCACATTTCCTAGTTGAAGAAGTGCCATGCAGAGATGGCCAATATTCCCCTGTAAGGATGCTTGACCCTGGAAAGGATAATAATGTTCCATGAAGTGGAGTATGGACTTCATAAGTATAAGTTTTTATCTCGATATGTTGGATACCCCAAGAATATGAAGGGATGAAGTATTATTGGATACAAAGGAGGTAGAATGTTAGTAATATGGAGCAATTGTAACTTCATGATGAGTTTTAGTAATCACGTTTTAGTTTGGTACCAACAGAAGGAAGGGAGACAATACAATTGGATGGATTTAAGTATGCTAGGAAGCTGGAAGTTGGATGTTGGAATAACGATCAGTTGCCCCGAGGATGAGTTCAAGGTTACAAGTGATGAGACGGTCCATAACCCACAGGCCCCAGGACCTGCCAAGAAGCAAGCACATTCTTGTTGAAGGAAAAACACTGGAAGAAGAAGTTACATTTAACGACAGATGATCTTATAGGAGTTTACGCAAAACTTGAGAGTTGTGAAGAAACGATAGATGTTTGTTTGGCTTGCAGAATCAATGGATTCATCTGAACTTGGTTCATCGACAAGAGAAATTCTGCAATGCTTGTGAGGATGACCGAGTGTTAGAATGCAAGATTCACTAAACCATGTACAAGGTAATGATTTGGGTGCGGGATGGATTGATCACCATACCGACTTACTCTTATTATTCGCCTTGCTATATGGCATGGTAAATCTGAGTGACTTACCCATAGTAGAGCAACGATGATCGAAACCTTGTTTGAACCTTAGAATGGTATAAGTATTTTCCCTTGTACAAGGCAGCTTTGCCAACTGTAGGTTATACGGTGAGGTTCAACCCAGACTCATTTCCTGCAGGAGAAACCATAAATTGTTGACCACCATGAGATATCAATAGTTGTTTAGTATTGGCGCCAGACCCGTCAGCTAAGAAGACCCAGTCATGGAAGAACCTTACCAAGATGAAAGGACAGAAGAATTGTGGTAAATGTTATGCCACTACCGGAAGAGCCCGGATAAGGAATTATCCTAAAGATCCAAGAAGACTGACACTATTAACAATATGGATGAGGTATATGAGTTTCGATGGAACCGTAACCATGCTTCTAAGGGTGGTAGCACCCCAGACCCCTGTGATGATCGATGGATTTTGAGAAGACCAAACCCTAACCTTTTTCTTGCTAGCCTCTCCGAATCTCGAGGACGAGATTCATTTTAAGGGTGGTAGGTTTGTAACATCCCAAAATTCTAAATTTTGGAATGTTATGATAAATAGATAGATTGATTGATTGCTTGATTGTTGTGTGATTGATTGAGTGAAATTCAAAACTTTTTGAAAGTTAAATGAGAGGGAATAAAAGGACTTTCCCAAACTTTCACCTTTTGCAGTTTGATCTCCGTGAATTCAAATTCTTTTCAAATACAAAACCCTTGAGAGAAGATGACATGACTTCTTCCATTTAAATAAATGAAAAGGGTTTTGAAAAGATTTGAATTTCATTTGGAAATATTTTTAATTCAGAAACTTCAAGCAACTCAATGATTTTCATGAGAGAAGATAAAATGACTTCTTCAAATTATATGAAATATGAGTTGGGAGTTAAAAGGATCAAAATTTAAAATCCTTTTGAAATTATTTTCAATTTGGAGTTATTTGGGTTTTATTCAAATTATTTTTCTCCAAAAATAAAATATACGGAAAATAGGGTAACATGATCATCAAAAAATTGGAGAGAAATAAATTTGAATTAATTTTGGTATTTTTATAATGATTTTTATTGGATTTTATTAGACTAGTAGCACTCTTTGAATTATCTGAATTTGTGTGAATTTTATTTAATGCTAGGAAAATGTTCAGCTTGTAGAAAATATTTTTCTGAAAATTTTGATATATAATATACCTATATAAAGTTTTAGTTTTATTTTTGTTTTTCAGTTTATCACTTTCTGTTTAAAAAAAAACAACAAATAACAAAAACTGCGCGCGCGCCTGAAACTACCTGTCGCCCACGTGCGTATCATAGTACCAACGAGCGCCCCCTTTTTTCTTTTTCTTTATCCTATATGGGTCAGTCCCAGCCAGCCATATTCCTTCTCCACATTTTTTTCATAGTTTTTCTTTTCTTTTCTGTTGCTCAAAAAAAATATTTTAGAGTGTGCGCGGCCGGCCGAACTGCCTAAAGGCCTTTTGGCCCGTGGCGCACCTTCCATCTCTGTTTCGTATATTTTCGTCCACGTTTAGTCCCACATTCCCTAACCTTTGACCCTTAAACCTCTTTTCCATCTATAAATATAGACCCAGAGCCTGAAAAAATCATCCGATTTGGGTTAAATCAATATTTTGGTTTGACTAGATAAAAATATTGTTCTCCTCTCCGGCGCGACTTTTAGAAATTGTGTCCTTTCTCCAAAGTCATCTTTTCTCCGCCTTATAAAGGTATCTTTCTTTATACTTCCGTAGTTTATTATTCCTAGACTAATATGATAAAATAATTAGATTATCAATTAGTCTACGTATTTATACATTAGACCCTAGCCGTAGCTATTTTTCTTCAGTAAAGCAGCTTGGCCCTGCTTTTTCAAATAGCCATAACTTTTTAATCGTTCATCCAAATTAGATGAAACCAACACCTATAGCTTCATCTTGTTTTTACCTATCCAGTGAACCTATCACATCAACTTTTTGAAATTTCCAAATTTCGAATTTTGTTCAGATTTATATTCAAACTTCTTCTGATCATAACTTGAGTTTTATAACTCCGATTTAGTTGATTCTTTTTGCAAATCGAAGCTCTTGACCTAAACTTTTTGATAAGGCCAAATTCACATAATTTTGGTACTGTTAGAAATTGTTTTATGCTGCAAGAATTATTTGGTTGGTTTTAATGTTTTCTGAATCGTCTTCTTCGATCTTTCTGACCTTTTGAGTGAGTGCTTATGAGTGGTTACTATTGCTTGCTTACGATAGATTGACCGGAGTGAGACGAGTAGATCTATCAAGAGTTATGAGTGCGAATCACCTTCATCAACATTGCAGGCAAGTTCACACTTTGATCATATTCCTTTCATACCCAATTTTTATGCATTAGTTTCAACCTCAAACATTGCATGAGTAGGATTGAATAACATGTGGGTATTGGGAAGTAGTTGACGAGGTAGGAACCTATTGTCCTGCATTCAAACCTTGGGAGTTACTATTACGTTGCTTATATTGCTATGCTATGCTCGTAGACGTGGATTGGGTTTGAGAGTATTCATGACTGATGTGAGATTGTTAATTAATGGTTTACTTAAGGTGGCAACTTTAACACACATCTGGGTGGATTGAGGCACCTGGGTATTCCAGCGATTGTCTGTTTAGGCACCAGGGTATTCTAGTGATTCCTGTTTTTCTTTATGGACCGCCACCTAGGCTCAAAGGGATCATGAGATTATTCATACTAGAAACTTCCGTGTGCAGTCACAAGCTATTATAGGCTCTAGCATAGTTGATTAAGTCGTGTGAACTCTGTCGGCGTTCTGGGAATGGGGGTCCCCAGACTTGCCTGCCTGCGGCCTGAGGCGTGGCTCAAAGGGGGCCCCAGCGTGGCCCATCTTCACCAACACAAACCCAAGACCCTCGCGAGGGGCCAAGCCTCGCGGGGTGGACGATGCGGAGCTTCCTCAGGCACGGCCTCATCAGGCTGGCTCATGAGGAGGCGGAGAGACCAAGGCGAGGTACCTCATGAGGTGCCTGTGACGCCAGCCATGACGACCAAGGGCGCTAGGCAGGTGCCAGCCCGCGCAGTGTCCTCCTTTCCTCTTTGGTGCAAAGGGGGCAAGTGCAGCCGCGGAGTACCGAGGCATCAGGCAAAGGTTGCCATTTCGGTGCAACAAGACTAAGACCGGAAGGACTGCAAGACGGAGGTCATCGTGGAGCCCAAGACGGCGTCACCACCAGAGCTTTGTGCAGGCGAAGACTACTTTTGTCAGGATAGCTGGTACTAGCTGTTCCCTTTCAAATTAGCCCGCCATTGTTGGCTCCCTTCCCGCTCGATATTTGGGAAGAGGACCAGGGCCTCTATAAATAGGACCAGCCACCCAAAGAGGAGGGGGATGGATCGATCGATCGATCAATAAAAGGATCAAGGGATCAGAGAGAGAGAGAGAGGTAGAGAGAGAGAAGGGTGACTGAACTCCTCCCAGCAGTTCATCCGCCCAGCCAAGAACAGACCCTCGCGAGGCTGTTCTTCCTTGTACTGTTCATCATCATCAGCCCAAGAGGCAATCCACCACACCACACACTGGAGTAGGCTATTACACCACAACGGTGGCCCGAACCAGTATAAACCTCGTGTCCCTCGTGTTATTCTTTCCATAGCTTAGACCTTAGCGAGGCAGAGGGGTGTAGGTAGGTAGGAAGCGAAATCCCCGCGCGCACCCCAGTGTTCGAACCTCAAGGGTCTGCCAAAACCCGAAATCCGACAAACTCTTACAGTGGTTTACTAGCAGATGTAGGGGATGTAGGTGGTACGGTCTACCCATCGTAAGGTGCAAACGCTTCTGAAAGACTGTGTCTCGGTCATCCGTTTCTCAAACACCATGTAGTGCGAGAAATCCAATGGAGGAGATCGAGTCTTGTGGGGAAAGTGCGCAAACCTCTGCAGAGTGTATAAACTAATCATGATTAGCCGTGTCCCCGGTTATGGACGTCTTGAGTATCTAGTACTTGGATTATCATGTGAATCTCATCATGTGACTTTAAATAATTTTGTTGGGTTTTAATGATGATGCTTAATTGGGATTGAGAGGGTGTCAACACTCTCAATGTTTAACAACCACCATGATAGTTAAATAAAATTTATTCCTTTACAGCAGGGAAAGATTGGCTTTTCGCAAAAACTATAACCATAGAGCTTTTCCACCAGCCAAATATGCATGTAGTGATAGCCTTTATTCATCATTATCCTATGGCGTGAATTTTCCAGTACATTCAATGTACTGACCCTTTGTGGCTGCAACGTCTCATGTTGCAGGACTTCTTACGATGAGTAAGTGATACGTTAGGGTTATGATTTCTACACTCAACTTTGCCGTTGGTGTTGATGGGAATCCACAACCTTTGTTACTTCTGCTATTTGGATTGAGGTAATAGTATTTATGTTACTTTATACATGTGATTTACCTCTATTATAAATCCTCGAGTACTGTGTGTGTCAGCATACCGATCCAGGGATGACACTTAAGCACAGAGACTCGACCATTTGAGGTCGGGTCGCTACACCTATTATGGCATTTCCATAGCTATTTCGAGATATATTGCCATGCAACTTTCCACCATTCCGTTTATCATGACACATTCATCATTGTCATATTGCTTAGCATGATCATGTAGTTGACATAGTATTTGTGGCAAAGCCACCGTTCATAATTCTTTCATACATGTCTCTCTTGGTTCATTGCATATCCCGGTACACCGCCGGAGGCATTCATATAGATCATCTTTGTTCTAGTGTCGAGTTGTAATCATTGAGTTGTAAATAAATAGAAGTGTGATGATCATAATTTTCTAGAGCATTGTCCCAAGTGAGGAAATAAAAAGAGAAAGGCCATAAAAAAAGAGAAGGCCCCAAAAAAGAAAGGTCATGAAAAAGAGAGGGCCCAAAAAATGAGAGAAAAAGAGAGAAGAGACAATGCTACTATCCTTTGCCACACTTGTGCTTCGAAGTAGCACCATAATCTTCATGATACAGAGTCTCTTGTTTTGTCACTTTCATATACTAGTGGGAATTTTTCATTATAGAACTTGGCTTGTATATTCCAACAATGGGCCTCCTCAAGTGCCCTAGGTCTTGTGAGCAAGCAAGTTGGATGCACACCCACTTAGTTTCTTTTGTTGAGCTTTCATACATTTATAGCTCTAGTGCATCCGTCGCATGGCAATCCCTACTCCTCGCATTAACATCAATCGATGGGCATCCCCATAGCTCATTGATTAGCCACGTTGATGTGAGACTTTCTCCTTTTTGTCTTCTCCACATAACCCCCTCATCATATTCTATTCCACCCATAGTGCTATGTCCATGGCTCGCACTCATGTATTGCATGAAGGTTTATGAGTTTGATATTACTAAAGTATGAAACAATTGCTTGGCTTGTCATCGGGGTTGTGCATGATTAGAGCATTCTTGTGTGACGAAAATGGAGCATGACCAAACTATATGATTTTCTAGGGATGATCTTTC
The DNA here is from genome assembly GCF_002162155.2 of Triticum dicoccoides. Lineage (NCBI taxonomy): Eukaryota > Viridiplantae > Streptophyta > Magnoliopsida > Poales > Poaceae > Triticum > Triticum dicoccoides. The sequence continues at coordinate 436,691,361 of NC_041390.1, read as the reverse complement.
TTTGGCCACGTTATTTTGAGAAGACATAATTGCTTAGTTAGTATGCTTGAAGTATTATTATTTTTATGTCAATATGAACTTTTATCTCGAATCTTTCGGATCTGAATATTCATACCACAATTAAGAAGAATTACATTGAAATAATGCCAAGTAGCATTCCACATCAAAAATTATGTTTTTATCATTTACCTACTCGAGGACGAGAATGAATTAAGCTTGGGGATGCTGATACATCTCCAATGTATCTATAATTTTTGATTGGTCCATGCTATTATATTATCTGTTTTGGATGTTTATGGGCTTTATTATACACTTTTATATTATTTTTGGGACTAACCTATTAACCCAGAGCCCAGTGCCAGTTTATGTTTTTTTCTTGTTTTAGAGTATCGCAGAAAAGGAAAATCAAACGGAGTCCAATTGACCTGAAACTTCACGGAACTTATTTTTGGAAGGAAAGCAACCCGGGAGACTTGGAGTGCATGTAAGGGAAGCAATGAGGAAGCCACGAGGCAGGGAGAGCACCCACCCCGCTGGGCATGCCCTCCACCCTCGTGGGCCCCTCGTGGCTCCCCTGATGTATTTCTTCCTCCTATATATACCCATATACCCTAAAACGACCGAGGAGTACAATTGATGGGGATTTCCGCCGCCAGAAGCCTCCGTAGCCACCGAAAGCCAATCTAGACCCGTTCCGGCACCCTACCGGAGGGGGAATCCCTCTCCGGTGGCCATCTTCATCATCCCGGTGCTCTCCATGACGAGGAGGGAGTAGTTCTCCCTCGGGGCTGAGGGTATGTACCAGTAGCTATGTGTTTGATCTCTCTCTCTCTCTCTCTTGTGTTCTTGAGGTGGCACGATCTTGATGTATCGCAAGCTTTGCTATTATAGTTGGATCTTATGTTTCTTCTCCCCCTCTACTCTCTTGTAATGGATTGAGTTTCCCCTTTGAAGTTATCTTATCGGATTGAGTCTTTAAAGATTTGAGAACACTAGATGTATGTCTTGCCGTGCATATCTGTGGTGACAATGGGATATCACGTGATTCACTTGATGTATGTTTAGGTGATCGACTTGTGGGTTCCGCCCATGAACCTATGCATAGGAGTTGGCACACGCTTTCGTCGTGATTCTCTGGTAGAAACTTTGGGGCACTCTTTGAGGTTCTATGTGTTGGTTGAATAGATGAATCTGAGATTGTGTGATGCATATCGTATAATCATACCCGCGAATACTTGAGGTAACATTGGAGTATCTAGGTGACATTAGGGTTTTGGTTGATTTGTGTCTTAAGGTGTTATTCTAGTACGAACTCTAGGGTTGTTTGTGACACTTATATGAATAGCCCAACTGATTGATTGGAAAGAATAACTTTGAGGTGGTTTCGTACCCTACCATAATCTCTTCGTTCGTTCTCCGCTATTAGGGACTTTGGAGTGACTCTTTGTTGCATGTTGAGGGATAGTTATGTGATCCAATTATGTTATTATTGTTGAGAAGACTTGCACTAGTGAAAGTATGAACCCTAGGCCTTGTTTCCTAGCATGGCAATACCGTTTATGCTCACTTTTATCATTAGTTACCTTGCTGTTTTTATAATTTCAGATTACAAAAACCATTATCTACTATCCATATACCACTTGTATCACCATCTATTCGCCGAACTAGCGCACCTATACAATTTACCATTGTATTGGGTGTGTTGGGGACACAAGAGACTCTTTGTTATTTGGTTGCATGGTTGCTTGGGAGAGACCATCTTCATCCTACGCCTCCTACGGATTGATAAACCTTAGGTCATCCACTTGAGGGAAATTTGCTACTGTCCTACAAACCTCTGCACTTGGAGGCCCAACAACGTCTACAAGAAGAAGGTTGTGTAGTAGACATCATTAGTCTACTCACATGGTCTGCACTTACTATTTTACTAGAAAGGCGGGTGCACTTAGCTGGCGAACGTTTTCTATGAGGGGATGACATCGAGCGATTTTGATGGTAGTTTTAGTTTTGAGGGGATGACAATTTCTTTAGAAAAATATGACAATTTCTTCGGAAGAAGGCATGTTTTGTCTATACTGTCATCGTTTGACCTCTTGAAGCAACTAAAATTGTCTGGAAAAGTGGTCGCTTGCCATCCCCTACCAGCTGATGTTCATCAGATAACATTATCATTTTTAAGGGAGTGTATAATGGTCAGTCAACTGATTTTGATTTATGCGAGTTCAGAAAAAAACACATCTAGCCGCTACCGCCCAAAACCATGCCGCCTCTAACCTCAACGCCCTCTCTTCCACTCACTGCGCTAGAGACTTGTGGCCAGGCTAAGCCTAAGCATCGACCGATGAAGGTGGTGGCGCAGAGGTCTGCACTTGGTAGCCTTCAATGACAAGATGCGATCTGCATGCGGTGGCTTGAGGCAAAGGATATGGGTTGTGCATCGACAACATTGGCGTTTTTAGCCGGGCTAGCGGTCTCTAGTGATGAGGCGCCCGTGGTCGTGATCTTGTTTACAGGTACGCGGGCGGCAACGACGACCTTCTCTGTCCCAACGAGGTGGTCCTCGGAACGAGTGCGCGGGTGGTGTCATGGTCCTGTGATGCTGGGCGGTTGTCGCAAGAGGCCGGACTGTCATGGACCTTCAAATTTCAGGACAACGGCTAGTATGACTGTTAGACAATTCTACAGCCACATGCAAGGACAATGGAGCAAGAGGGTGTGGGCTCCAGAGCGTCCCAAAATTGGATTTTGGTGGTGCACCTTCCTCGACGATGACCTTAACCGTTTGGAGCCTTTGGTAGTGACCAGCTCTTGTCGCGGCTCGATTGTCTGCTTTGTGCAGGCATGCTCTTCAATTGTGTGCCATCCCGTGTTACGCATGTACCTGCTGGGTTCATAAAAATGATGGCAGAAACACAAGATGGTTTTTATTTGGTGGTGCTTATTTAGTACCGGTCTCAAACTCTGGGATGAAAACTTTATGTTTGACCCTAGTTAGTTATACGTGGCAATGGTGGTGTTTTTGTGTTGTTATCTTGTTGAAGGCAATCCTCTAATTGTTTGAACTTGATCTTCAGGATGAAAACTTAGGGTCTAGCCTTCGGTGTTGGATTCGACTACTGTGGTGCTTGAGCATCGTTTCCTTCTTGGAGGCATGGGTATTGTAGAACCTTTCTTCTTGTCTTTGTCATTTCATGAGATAGTTGGTGCAGATGGTCGTTGTTGTATTCCGTCGATTGTTGTTATGATTGCTTCAGAGTGTTTTCTTTTTCATCCGCCTAGGCATGGTGTTCGTTTTGTATGACTTTGCTCTTTGATGGTATGATTCTTTGTGCGTGTGCATTAGTGTTGCTTGTGTGCATTCTAATCATAAAGAGGTTAGGTGTGTGCTTATTGTGTTTGTGTCCTTTTAATGCTTTATTCCGAGTCAATAAAATTTACCCTTTATTAGGAAAAAATGATTTTATTCGGGTCAGTTGAATTTTCTTTTACATGGAAAGTACGTACTTTGCTACCTATTTTGAAAGGTAAGGAAGTATTACAGAGAGCATACAATTATTTACATAGTGGCAAGTAAAATAAAGATGAAGTCAAATATAAAGAACGAATACATCTCCACATGAGAAGCAACCACTTCTGGTTAATGTCTTTAATAAGCCATGTTGAACACAATGACAGCAGTAGCGTTAAAAGTACCTTCTCTCTCCTTTGCTCTTTAAATCTTGTGGTAGATGTGTTGGCTAGAATGCTTCCTAAAGTAGCTGGTTTTAGTTTGATTAAGGGTTTGTATCATAATGTCTAGAACAGTTGTGTGATTAGTCTGCAGTATGTAGATGACATGGTCTCATTTGTAGATAGTGACACCACTTTAGTAGTTAATATGAGATAGTTTCTTATCTGCTTGAAGCAAGTATCTAGGATGAAGATCAAGTATGATAACAGTGAACGCATCCCTTTGAATTTGACCCCAAAGGAAGTTGAAGAGTTAACTTTTTGGGTGTCATGTTGGTACTTTCCCTATTAAATATTTAGAAGTTCCAGCGCATTTTGATACACTATCCAGAGAGGACTTCTAGTTCTTGCTGGATAAAATCATGAAAAGAATTGCTGGGCGGAGTGTGGAACGGTGACGAACAGTGACTCGCATCAATATCACAAATGGCAGCTCGCGCATCATGCACGACCACGAACTGTGACTCACGTCAATATCACAACACAACTCTATGACACAAATTTAAACATAAAACTTTATATTTCAAGCTAGGGCCACAAGGACCCATAATACATTAGTCATGAAAGCAAATAATATCTGAGTACATACATAGTTAGACAAGTTTTGCCTTAAGAAGGCTGAGCAAAAGAATGGCACTAGATCGAAAGGCAAGGCCTCCTACCTGGGACCTCGGGACTACTCCTGGTCGTTGGTCTCCACGTAGTAAGTACCGTCGGGGTAACCTACATCCGTGGTGCTACCAGCTATTGCAGCAACCGGGCCGAATGAAAAGAGTAGCAAAGCACTGGTGAGTATTCATACAAAGTACTTGCAAGACTTACATTAGCTCTATATTAGATATGCATCGGTATCAAAGGAATGGGGTAATACCGGTGGACTAAACTACAGAAATGCCGGAATAAGGGGGAGAAGCTCATCCCATCGAAGACCACATCTTTCAGCAGTAGAAGAGAGGAGCGTATATGGTATCAACTTGTACATACATATAGCAATATCTTGCCCCGAGATCCTCACCTCGTCTCCCTGAGAGAAAGCAATCACCGAGTATCTTTGTTTGTTATCTGGGTGTGTTTTATCAAGTATTCGGTTTTAGTTGTAAGAGGTCGGGATACAACTCCAAGTCATCCAGTTACCATCGACACGACTAGTCGAATATTTTAACTTCCCTGCAGGGGTGCACCACATTTCCGATACGCTCAATTACCTATGGCAGGACACACTATTCTGGGTAATGCTCGGCCTCGGATAATCGACATGCCAAAGTCCTTCCTAGGCTTTCCAGAGAGGCCAACACGTCGGTCTACATCCTAAGCGCGAAGGGGTCATGGGCCAATCGCCCTAAGTACTCATGCACGTTGCAAGGACGGCCGGGACCAAGCCCACCTCTGTATACACAGTAGACATGTCTCTCACCCTCGCGCGTGCCACAGAACTGTGACATCTGACAAAGCTTTCGAGAGAAACTGACGACGCCAAGGGCCCCATCAACTGTTATCACGTGCAGCGGTTAGTGCGTATATGTCAATGGCAGTTGATGACCCACAAGTATAAGGGATCAATCGTAGTCCTTTCGAAAGTAAGAGTGTCGAACCCAACGAGGAGAAGAAGGAAATAACAAGCAGTTTTCAGCAAAGTATTTTGTGCAAGCACTGAAATTATCGGTAACATATAGTTTTGTGATAAGATAATTCGTAACGGGTAACAAGTAACAAGTGTAACGAAGGTGCGATAAGGTGGCCCAATCCTTTTTGTAACAAAGGATAAGCATGGACGAACTCTTATATAAAGCAAAGCGCTCCCTAGGACACATAAGAATTACTGTCAAGTTAGTTTTCATCATGCTCATATGATTCACGTTTGTTACTTTAATAATTTGATATGTGGGTGGACCGATGCTTGGGTGTTGTCCTTACTTGGACAAGCCTCCCACTTATGATTAACCCTGATACGTCCATTTTCCATCATGTTTTCCTATTGTTATTTACAATGTTTTATGCATAATAATGCTTTATGGAGTAATTCTAATGCCTTTTCTCTCATAATATATAGGGTTTACACAAAGAGGGAGAATGCCAGCAGCAGGAATTCTGGACCTGAAAAAGCTATGTCATAGTTACCTATTCTGCACATCTCCAAATGAGCTGAAAATTTACGGAGAATTGTTTTGGAATATATAAAAAAAATTCTCGAGCAAATAACTACCGGAGGGTAGCCACCTGATGACTACAAGACACCAGGGCACGCCCTGGTAGGTTGTGGCCAGCCCGGCCCACCTCCGGTGCCCATCTTCTTGTATATAGGTCATTTTGACCTAGAAAAAAAGGAGAGGACTTTTGGGATGGAGCGTCGCCGTCTCGAGGCGGAACTTGGGCAGGAGCACTTCTGCCCTCCGGCGGAGTGATTTGATGACCCACAAGTATAGGTAATCTATCGTAGTCCTTTCAATAAGTAAGAATGTAGAACCCAACGAGGAGCAGAAGGAAATGACAAACGGTTTTCAGCAAGGTATTCTCTACAAGCACTGAAATTATTGGTAATAGATAGTTGTGTGATAAGCTAATTTGTAATGGGTAACAAGTAACAAAAGTAACTAAGGTGCAGCAAGGTGGCCCAATCTTTTTGTAGCGAAGGACAAGCCTAGGCGAACTCTTAAATAAAGCAAAGCGCTCCCGAGGACACATGGGAATTACTGTCAAGCTAGTTCTCATCATGCTCATATGATTCGCATTTGTTACTTTGATAATTGGATATGTGGGTGGACCGGTGCTTGGGTGTTGTCCTTCCTTGGACAAGCCTCCCACTTATGATCAACCCATCTCGCAAGCATCCACAACTATGAAAGAAGAATTAAGATAAACCTAACCATAGCATGAAACATATGGATCCAAATCAGCCCCTTACGAAGCAACACATAAACTAGGGTTTAAGCTTCTGTCACTCTAGCAACCCATCATCTACTTATTACTTCCTAATGCCTTACCCTAGGCCCAGATTATGGTGAAGTGTCATGTACTCGACGTTCACATAACACCACTAGAACATACATCTCATCAAAATACCAAACGAATACCAAACTCACATGATTGCTTATAGCAAGACTTCTCCCATGTCCTCACGAACAAACGTAACTACTCACAAAGCATATTTATGTTCATAATCAGAGGAGTATTAATTATCATGAAGGATTTGAACATATGATATTCCACCGAATAAACCAACTAGCATCAACTACAAGGAGTAATCAATACTACTAGCAACCCACAGGTACCAATCTAAGGTTTTGAGACGAAGATCGGATACAAGAGATGAACTAGGGTTTGAGAGGAGATGGTGCTGGTGAAGATGTTGTTGGCGATTGACCCCCTCTCAATCAGAGTATCGTTGGTGATGATGATGGCATCTATTTCCCCCTCGTAGTGTGTGTGTGGGGGGGGGAGTTTCCCCAGCACAATATCTCCGCCAGAGCCCTAGATTGGTTGCCCAAATTCCGCCTCGAGACGGTGGCACTTTGTCCCGAAAGCTTCCTTATGATTTTTCCAGGTAAAAACCCTTCATATAGCAGAAGATGGGCTTCGGGGGCCTGCCAGGTGGGCGGCAAGGCAGGGGCGCGCCCAGGGGTAGGGTCCACCCCCACCCTTGTGGCTTCCTGGTGGGTCCCTCAGGTGCTTTCTTTGCCCAATATTTTTTATATATTCCAAAATAAATCTAACCATAGCATGAAACATATGGATCCAAATCAACCCCTTACGAAGCAACACATAAACTAGGGTTTAAGCTTCTGTCAGTCTAGCAACCCATCATCTACTTATTACTTCCCGATGCCTTCCCCTAGGCCCAAATCATGGTGAAGTGTCATGTAGTCGATGTTCACATAACATCTCATCAAAATATCGAACGAATACCAAATTCAAATGATTGCTTATAGCAAGACTTCTCCCATGTCCTTAGGAACAAATAAATACTCACAGAGAATATTCATGTTCATAATCTGAACATATGATCTTCCACTGAATAAACCAACTACCATCAACTACAAGGAGTAATCAGTACTACTAGCAACCCACAGGTACCAATCTGAGGTTTTGAGACAAATATCGGATACAAGAGATGAACTAGGGTTTGAGAGGAGATGGCGCCGGTGAATATGTTGATGGATATTGACCCCCTCTCAATGAGAGGATCGTTGGTGATGACGATGGCTTCGATTTCCCCCTTCGGGAGGGAAGTTTCCCTCGTAGAACAGCTCTGCCGGAGCCCTAGATTAGTTCTGCCCAAGTTCCACCTCGAGACAGTGACGCTTCATCCCAAAAGCTTCCTTATGATTTTTTCCAGGTAAAAACCCTCCATATAGAAGTAGATGGGCACCGAGGGCCTGCCAGGTGGGCGACAAGGCAGGGGGGCGTGCCTAGGGGGGTAGGGCGCGCCGCCCACCCTTGTGGCTGACTGGTGGATCCCCTCAGGTGCTTTCTTCGCCCAATATTTTTTTATATATTTGAAAATAATTCTCCGTGAAGTTTCAGGACTTTTGGAGTTGTGCGGAATAGGTCTCTCAGATTTTCTCTTTTTTCAGTCCAGAATTCTAGCTGTCGGCATTCTCCCTCTTCATGTAAACCTTGTAAAATAAGAGAGAAAAGGCATAAGTATTGTACTATAATGTGTAATAATATAAAAGCATGATGCAAAATAGACGTATCAACTCCCCCAAGCTTAGACCTCGTTTGTACTCAAGCGAAAGCCGAAATTGATAAATATATCCACATGTTTAGAGATAGATGTGTCAATAAAATAAAATACGGACATGAGGGCATCATGATCATCTTTAGAGAAGCAACATATATTGTCATATAATTTCTTATGCTAAGGCAACAATTCATTCACAAGGTAAAGTATGAATCAAAAACTTTATTGAGGACTAACAAAGTATGATCTCAGTCATTGAAGCAATTGCAATTTATCATAACTTCGGAAAGAGTCAATACAAGAGCTTTTCATCAAGTCCACATACTCGACCATCATTTAGTCTTTCACAATTGGTAACACTCAAGTGATACTTATGGGTTCAAAGCCTCAATTGGACACAGAGAAAGATAGGGGCTTATAGTTTTGCCTCCCGACCTTTTACCTCAAGGGTAATGTCAACAATAATACTTTATGAAAACCTACATCCGAGTGGATATATATATATATCTGGATCTTTCTCCAACACATAGTGCTTGCCAAAAAGAAAAGGTGTAAAAAAAGGAAGGTGAAGATCACCATGACTCTTGTATAAGAGTAGAAGGTAAAAGTAAAAGATAGGCCCTTCGCAGAGGGAAACAGAGGTTGTCATGCGCTTTTATGGTTGGATGCACAAAATCTTAATGCAAAAGAACGTCACTTTATATTGCCGCTTGTGTTAAAGAGCTTTATTATGTAGTTTGTCGCTTTTATTTCTTCCATATCACAAGTTCCTATAAAGCTTATTTCCTTCACAATAATAGATCATACATATTTAGAGAGCAATTTTTATTGCTTGCACCGATGACAACTTACTTGAAGGATCTTACTCAATCCATATGTAGGTATGGTGGACTCTCATGGCAAAACTGGTTTAAGGGATGTTTGGAAGCATAAGTAGTATTTCTACTTGGTGCAAAGAACTTGGCTAGCGTAAGTGGGAAAAGGCAAGCTCAACATGTTCGAGGATCCATGACAATATAACTTCTATTCGGATATAAGAAAACATAACCCATTATGTTGTCTTCCTTGTCCAACATCAACTTTTTAGCATGTCATATTTTAATGAGTGCTCACAATTGCAAAAGATGTCCAAGATAGTATATTTATATGTGAGGCCTCTCTTTCTTTATTACTTCCTATTAATTTCAACAATGACCAAAACTATGTTTGTCAACTCTCAACAAATTTTATGCATCATACCCTTTATATGTGAAGTCATCACTTCCCATAAGATCATTACATGATGTTTTTTCTTTTTGTTATTTCTCTTATTCTTATACCTCAAGATCATGGCAAGAAAACAAAGCCCTCAACTCAAGACTACTCTTTATTATATAATTCTTGGACTCGATTACATATATAGATATCTAGATCATACTAAAAACTTTATTCTACTAGATCAAGATATAACCAAAATGATAGAACTAAGAAAAAACGATAAAGGTAAAGGTGGGATGGTGATACGATACCAGGGCACCTCCTCCAAGCTTGGCACAAGCCAAGGCGAGTGCCCATACCCATGTTATTTAGCTCTCTTTCTTCGAGGTGGTGATGTGATGTTCTTGGTGATGATGCCCCTTAGGATGCGATTCTCCTCCTCGAGCTTATTATTTTGCTGCTTAAGATCCATTATTTTCTTGTGAAGTTTACCCGTGATGGCTAGGGCTCCCATCACCCATGGATGTTTCATAGATGCGGGGGGAAAACAACACTCTTTTCATATTTTTGATAAGAGAGAAATCTAGCATTGGGAGGGATCACCAAATTTGGTATCGCTGAGCTCTGAAGTTCCTCCAACATAAATCCAGGTTGAAGACGAGAGCTAATTTCTTGGTCCTCCTCCATGGCATCCACCCTTTTCAAGTCAACCTCCATCTCTTCCTCCGTTGATTGCCCAAAGTGGTTAGCCTCGCTGTATGCTCTTGGGCCTGGTGTCGAGTGAGAGACATGACTCTCGCCGACCGACTCTTGCGAAGACATCTTGCCCTAGATCTACTACAGAAACAGCTCAAAACAAAAACAGGAGGTATTGCCGTGGTACGGTGGTCAAAACCTTCGGGAGATTATATAAATGAATTGTTACCAACCAAAAGAAGTATTGTGCAAGAAAATGGAGTCTCGAGGGTGCACGAGGTGGCTACAAGGGTGGGGGCGCCCAGGGGGTAGGGTGCGCCCTCCTGCCTTGCCACCTCCTCGTGCGCTCTTCAGACTACTTTTAATTTTCCTAATTTTTTAATATTCCAAAGCGGAGAAAAATTGCCATTGGAAACGTTTTGGAGTCGGTTTATTTACCATACCACACACCTAGTCCTTTTCGGAGTCTGAAACATTCTGGAAAGTATCCCTTATGTACACCTCCGGTGCTATGGTATTAATTATATTTGTCTCAACATTTATGGGAGTACACTAGTGTGCGTCAGTCCTAAACAAACAGTTTTTAGCCCCCTTCCGCGACGGCATTTGGAACCGTCGCCAAGTGAGTGTGGACGATAGGGGGGTCCTTCCCACACAACCCAGAAACCATCGGGGATAGGGAGCCTTGATGCATACAGTTATCCCTATATAACCGTTTCCGATATCTCGAATATCCCAAATGCTTCATCCTTGCTACTCGTTTGTGCTTGCTTTGCCATCACAGTCGGAGTTTTGTGGTTTTACCTAAAACCAGGCAGATTCTAGGCACGGGAGCTTTCCAGGAAGATTCTAGGCAGATTCCAGGCACGGAAGATTTATGATGCCTGGCACATCACAAACAGTTCATGATTATAAACTGTGTACGATAGGTAGACAATCACACACATTTAGTTTTCCCGCACCGTATGTGATAGTGTCTGACATCACACACGCTTTGCAAACGGCAACTGTGTGCATACTTGCACACGTTTCCTCTCTGTGAACCGTCTCGGATTATGGTGTATATCACAAACGTTTGTGTTTTACCAACTGTGTGTGCCGTAATGACCTGCACAATGTAATTTCTCCCTAATTTAATTGCTGCTATTTAAAATTGTACCTAATTTAAACTTGAAAGTAGGCTATATCTTTATTCATATCCATCAGTTTCAAACAACCAATGCATTATTCGATTCACAGGTACATATGTTTAAGAATTACAGAAGCACCAAATAAAGAATGATGTACCAAGGTTCTATACTTGTACTATTACAGATGGTAAAGAAAGAGGCGACAGACATTCCAGTTGCGGAACAAGGTGAAGCGGAATGGCCCTATTGCGCTCTCTTGGATGCAGAAGGCATGCAGGACTCTAGTCCAACCCCTTGTGATGGTCGGCCGCCAATCATGTAGTTTGTGAGGTAATCTTGAGTAAATTGCTTCAGGATCCACTGCAAATGAAAAAAGATTCAGATATTGTCATCTAACACAACTCATTACGAGCAGTAAAAAGAAAGCTACATGGTTCTTACTTACCATCCTGCAGTTCACTGTTGTCTTGCATAAAGTGTAAACAAATAGTTCAATTTCCATCTTTTGACCCATTTTAGTAACAATCTTTATCAGTTTCCTCACTTGATGCTGGTTCATGAATATCTCATTGCCCCATACGCAGAAAGGGTCGAAGTGTGGATCTTTGGCAATGATATATGTACCTAAAAGCACCAAATTAATATTAGAAGCTAAACAACAATTGAAAAATGATGTAGTACAACACTCCATCCATCCCATTATATAAGATTTTATTACATGTATATCTAGACATCATCAGAACATCAAGGTAACACTCTTCCTTGTTGCTATGTAGCATGGGATTGCATACTTAGTCATTCAGTACAATGCATGTTGCTAAACAACAATTAAAAAACGAAAAGGCATGTTAACTACAATATCCTTAAGAGCAACCAAATATCATAATTCATAGTGGTATTGTTGAAACTGTTATTGATGAAATTGAACTGCACGGCAAATAGTTGCACATATAGAGCATCACATTGTGAAGAACTGAAATAAAGAAGTCATAAGGACATCTCTAGGTGATCCTTAAAAAGTTAAAGGACTAAAACCCTTAGTGGATATATATATATATACTCCAGCAATTTTTGGCCTTTTCTAGTCGATCCCCTAAACTTAAGGTTGTAAACTTCAATTTGATCAAGTTCAAAGCAGGTTCAACCGAAAGTAGCATGCATTCAAACATAAACATAGATAGTTTTGCATAACCGAACATAAAACATAAATTTAAACTAAGCTAATCTACTTTCGGTCGAAGTAGAGGTCGAGCCAATCCTTCCTCGTCATGTCCGGTGTGCCGCGAGCCGGCTCCGGGCCAGTACCGTCATCGGGGTCGTTGGGGAAAGCACTCCTCCACTTGTCGACGTCGATCTCCTCATCCTCGGGGCCCACCTCGATGCCCTCCGCGCCGCTATCGTCATCGCCTTCGACATCATCATCAGAGGAGAGTGCGATAACCTCACCGCCCTCCGCGCCGCCGTCCTCGCCGCCTTCAACCTCGTCATCGAAGGAGAGTGCGATAACCTCGCCGCCCTCCGCACTGGCAAAGATCGCCCGCTCCGCCTCCACAAGCTCCGGGTGCTGCCGGCTGAGCTCTTGCATGTAGGCCTCGTCGGCGGCCTCGACCTCGAGACGCTCCCACGCCTCACGGTCCTCCCGCGCAATGGTCGAGCTCACCACCCTAGCTCCAGCGCAACAAGGTGGACCGAACGTGTGCCGAAGATGAAATTGAGCCTAGCCGCCGCGCTGTGGTAGCGGACCTGCCAATGGCCGTACTCCATGGCCACGAGCTCGGTCGTGTGGAAGCTACCGAGCCACCGGCAGGAGTGGGTCTCTTGATCTGTAATCTCGGCGACCCACGTCCCCCACCGTCGCTGCCGGACCCTGAGGTAGGACTTCGTCGGCTGCCGGGTCCGGGGGAGGAAAGGGAAGTCCGCGAACCGGTGTAGGGGTGCGGCGGTGGGCGGATCGGGCCCGCAGAGGACAACAGGGACACCTCGGCGCCACCTCGTTGGCGTCGGGCGAAAAGGCCGCGATAAACCTCTTTTTGGCCATTGGCTACTCGAGCTCCCCGGCACACAGGCAGAGGTTGAGTATGGAGGCGCCGGCGATGGCAGTGACCTACCAATGGTTTTGAGGGTTGTGTGTGTCTGTGTGAGAGGAGGTTCTGTTTGAGGAAATACTGCTACAACTGAAAATTTTACTAGGCGGGAGTAACAAGGCGGGGCTACTGAAAATTTGGATCAAGGGCGAGCAGATATTTTTGAGATTACAAGGGATGCAGAGGCAGGAGTAAAATGCCGGGGCTACTGAAAATTTGAATCAAGGGACTAAAGCAGAGCGGGAGTAACATACATCGCACACGGTCCGCACATACTAATCGTGCGCTATCAAGCATTAAAACCTTCCAGGCGATAGATATTTTCGAGATTGCGAGGGATGTAGATGCGGGAGTTTTGGGGGAGCGAGCTAGTGTGCTTGACACGCCGGCTGTGGACTGTAGCTGACACACCTTCTCGCGTAAGCCATTGGCGTACTATACACCATTGGTGCTCCAAGATATTTCGTACTACATCTCACACGGTTGGTGAGAATAAACTGCGTGGGATCTACTTGATTTGAATTACAAAATGGGGTCACAGCGGCAATGGACGGTGTTTGAATTGCTAGACCTTTTATCTGAAGTGAACATGCAACTGTATGTGTGTCGTAAAAGAATTGGAAGTATTCAGGGTCCGTTTGGACATTTCATACATTAAACTGGTTTTCTAGCCATTTCAGGTGAACAATTCAAAATTAAACTACATGCACATGCTCCGGTGCATACAAATTGGTTGAAAAATCAAATATGTGTCCTTAAGTGCATGCTTAGGTCCCATGGAAGAAATGGGAATGAATTTTTCGGTGTTCGTTTGGCCTTTTTATACATTAACTGGGTTTTCTAGGCATTTTATGTGCACAATTCAAATTTTAACTACAAACACATGCTGAAATGCACTAAAGTTGGTTGAAAAATTACACATGTGTCCTTGGGTGAATTTCTAGGTCCCATGCAAGAGATGGGAGTGAATTTCAAACACCAGGGCACTGTTGATTGCCGGCAAAACGTTGAGATACCTAGTTTTAAAATTCTAGTAAATCCAAACCTCGTCTGAAATTCATGAAACTTGGCATGCTATCATGGAGCGGCATCAATATGTCGGGGTGAAAATTTTGCCCCATTTGGGTATAAGCTTCTCGCAAACCAGAGCTTCTCACAACAAGCATGATGGTTTCGATAGGGAACATACCACCTTTGGGGACGAGACGATATTCGTGGCCTCTTATTGCTTTCATAAATTTTCTAGTGCCAACATAGAACAATAGGAGTGTTGTGTTCAATCTTTGAATTTTTCGGGGTTCGTTTGGCCTTTTTTATACATTAACTGGGTTTTCTATGCATTTTATGTGCATAATTCAAATTTGAACTACAAGCACATGCTCCAATGCACCAAAGTTGGTTGAAAAATCACATGTGTGTCCTTGGGTGAATTTCTAGGTCCCATGCAAGAGATGGGAATGAAATTCAAACACCATGGCACTGGTTATTGCCGACAAAACATTGAGATGCATGGTTTTTAAATTCTAGTAAATCCAAAACTCGTTTGAAATTCATGAAACTTGGCATGCTATCATGGAGCGGCATGAACATGCCGTGGTGAAAATTTTGTCCTATTTGGGGCAGGTTCGGGTTAAAGCTTCTCACAAACTAGAGCTTCTCACAACAAGCATGATGGTTTCGATAGGGAACGTACCACCTTTGGTGATGGGACGATATCCGTTGCCTCTTATTGTTTTCAAAAAATTTCTAGTGTTAACATAGAACAACAGGAGTGTTGTGTTCAATCTTGGAATTTTTCGGGGTTCGTTTGGCCTTTTTATACATTAACTGGGTTTTCTAGGTATTTTATGTGCATAATTCAAATTTGAACGACAAGCACATGCTCCAATGCACTAAGCTTGGTTCAAAAATCACATGTGTGTCCTTGGGTGAATTTGTAGGTCCCATGCAAGAGATGGGAATGAAATTTAAACACCAGGGAACTGTTGATTGCCGACAAAATGTTGAGATGCCTGGTTTTTAAATTCTAGTAAATCCAAAACTCGTCAGAAATTCATGAAACTTGGCGTGCTATCATGGAGTGGCATCAACATGCCGTGTTAAAAAATTTGTCCCATTTGGGGCAGGTTCAGATGGTTTCGGTAGGGAATGTTCCACCTTTGGGGACGAAACGATATCCATTGACTCTTATTGCTTTCAAAAATTTTCTCATGTCAACATAGAACAACAGGAGTGTTGTGTCAATTTTTGGGATTTTTCGGGGTTCGTTTGAACATTTTTATGCATTAACTGGGTTTTCTAGGCATTTTATGTGCATAATTAAAATTTGAACTACAAGAACATTGTAACATCCCAAATTTTCAATTTGGAATGTTAATTATACATAGATCAATCATGCATATCATATTTTATTGCATTTCGTTTCTCGATCCTCGAAAACCTAAGAAACTCAAGGACCCTCGGAGAGAGAGTTGGGGATTTCTTTGTTTTCATATTTGAATTCTATCAAATATTGAAACGAGGATTTTGGTTTTAATTATTTTTCTCTCCGAAAATATTTCATATTAAAATATATGAGAGGAGATAATATGACTTCTCCAAAATAATTGAAATATTGGAGGAAAAATATTAAAATCAAATATTTGATTTTATCCGGAGTTTATTGCTATTTTATTTGCATTAGAAAAATTGCACGTTTTTCGAAACTGCATTTTAGGGCCAAGAAAATGATCATCTTGTTCTAAATATTTTATTTGGGCGCTGAAAATTTGTTTTGGCATTTTTAGATTTTTATTTTATTTTCTAGGATTTATTTAAGTTTTGGTGAAATTATTAAAAAAAATATATATCTCAGCGCCCGACTGGGCCAAAGCCCAGCCGAGCCGGCCCGCTAGCCCGCGCCGCCGTCTCCCTCCAGGAGACTGCGCGAGCGCTGCCGCCGCCCGATGCCGTGTCCGGTCGGGACTCCGCCTCCCGCGCTGCTTGCCCCTTCCCCAAGCAGCCCCCTCCTTAAAT
Source organism: Triticum dicoccoides (assembly GCF_002162155.2). Taxonomy (NCBI): domain Eukaryota; kingdom Viridiplantae; phylum Streptophyta; class Magnoliopsida; order Poales; family Poaceae; genus Triticum; species Triticum dicoccoides. The sequence continues at coordinate 436,674,829 of NC_041390.1, read as the reverse complement.
ACCCGCCACCGACCCCCCCACCACCAACCTCGCCGCCGCCGCCTTTGCCGCCGCGCCGCCGCCGCGCCGCCGCCGCAGCCCCGCCTCACCGGAGCCGCCCCCGCCTCGCCTCCGTTTGTTTTTAAAAAAAAACTGATCCAGAAACCCTAGTTCATTTTTTTAGATCGGTTCGCCGGTTTTTCTCGGTTTAGTTACTTTGTGGACGTTCGTCCGTACGTTCATTTTCACGAACGGCTTTCGCTCATTAGTTACAGACAATGAACGTTCGTTCGTTAGCCTGTTCGTCAGTTTTTTTTCTCAGATTTTCCGCGATTATTTTCAATCGCGATTTCTGATCCGATTTTCGTTTCAGTTTATCTTTTCGCTCGTTTATTAGAATCAGGCGATTCAAGCGCCTAGATATTCGTCTCGAAACCCTCTTTCTGTTTAATCAACTTGAACAAGATTTTGGTAATGTAAAATTTGACCTTAGTCCAGATTAGTAAATGGATCTTGTTTCTTTCCCAGTTTGAGTTTCGTTGCTCCGTTTGATTTGATTCTTTTCGCAAACCGGAGTTCTTAAGTTAAAATTTCTGGTTAGATCTTCTTATTTGAGATTTACCCATGTTTCTTTGCTTGATTGCTTATGTATGCTATTATTTGTTTGCGATAGAACACCCGCAGTGCAAAGCGTGCTACTACGAGTCCCTAGGTTTTGCGGATCGTCAGCAAGGCAAGTAACACATTGATCATACTCCTTCCATACCCAGTTTTTATGCATTAGTTCCAATCCTCAAACATTGCATAATTAGGATGTGATTAGCATGTGGGTTGGTAGGTAGTTGAGGAGGTAGTACCTATTGCCCTGTTATATTCAAACCTTGGGAGTTACTTCTACGTATTGCTTATATTGCTATGCTATGCTCATAGATGTGGTTTGGGTGAGTGAATCCATGAAAGCTGTGAGATTGTTAATTAATGGTTCAACTTAAGGTGGCAACTTAAATACACATCTGGGTGGATTGTTTGTTGGGCACCTGGGGAATCCAGTGTTGTCCTAGGATATCCCGGAGTACCCGTGTGATCATCCTAAGGTCCGCCACCCATGCTCAAAGGGAACTGAGATATTTTCATGCTAGAAACTTCTGTGTGCAGCCACGAGCTATTATGGGCTCTAGCATAGTTGAGTAAGTTGCGTGAAGCTCCCGAAGAGGTGGGTCAGCAGGTAGAGGGATGTAGGTTGGTATGGTCTGCCCGGAGTAAGGAGTTAATGCTTCTGAAAGACTGTGTCTCGGCCATCCGTTTCTCAAACACCATGTAGTGCGAGAAATCCAACAGAGGAGATCGAGTGTTGTGGGGAAAAGTGCGCAAACCTCTACAGAGTGTATAAACTAATCATGGTTAGCCGTGTCCCCGGTTATGGACATCTTGAGTATCTAGTACTTGGAGTATCCTAAGTATCTCATCACTATTAAATAATAGTGTTGGGTTGTTAATTACTTTAATTGGGATTGAGTTGGAGGAACCTTCTCAATGATGTTTCAACTACCATGATAGTTAAATAAAATCTATTCCTTTGTTGTAGCGAAAAATTGGCTTTTCACAAAGAAACTATAACCATAGAGCTTTCCACCAGCCAAATATGCATGCAGTGATAGCATTATTCTGTTCTTGCTCTACTGTGTTGTTTTGCCAGCATATTCCATGTGCTGACCCGTTTTCAGGCTGCAACATATAATGTTGTAGACTTTTCAGACGAGGAGTAAGGTTCGTTTGGTCGTTGCCGTGGAGCTCAGCTATGCCATTGGAGTTGATGGACTCACATTATCTTCCAAGCCTTCTGCTGTTATCATATTAGATGGCCTTAAGCCATATTTATCGTAATAAGTTCTCTTTTGAGACATTCGATGTAATAAGTGTGTGATTGCTACTCTGCTATAAATCCTCGAGTACTGTGTGTGTCAGCATTACCGATCCAGGGATGACACTGAAGCACAGAGACTTGACCGTTTGAGGTCGGGTCACTAAGATGGTATCAGAGCACACGCTGAGTGTAGGACACGACCACTACGCTAAAGCCCTAGATCACCATTCTCTTCCCATTTCCGACTCCTCTCCATTTTCTATTCTTTAGGATGGCGGACACAAGGAACAAGTTTGCACAACCGGATGAAGACGCCCCCTTTGGACGACACTTGAAGGAAGTCACTAGGTACTTGAACATTGGAATATGAAGCTTCACCGGGACTTACAACACCACTTTACCAGAAGAGGAGCATGGATGATTCAAGTTCAAGTTCCAGGAAGGACATTCACACCAGTCACTAAGCCCATAGAGTTTTCCTTCGATGCACCAACCCGGAGTCTGGGAAAGAGTATGGAAGCTCACATCACCATGGGACGCATTGGAGAAGTTTATCATAAGGAGCTTAAGGATACTATCTATCAGATTTGTGGGCACCGAGATGAGCAATGGGAGATGATAAGTACCAGGAAGGATAGATCAATTGCAGCTTTCATCCAGGAGTTAAACCAGCACATTCATCGCCAGGAGAACCATATGTGCGCAGGAATGATAGATCTGAAGAAGGTGATGACTAGGATCACAGAACTGGAGGAAGAACTTAAGGCTACACATGAAGATTTTGAGGAGGAAATCGTCGTAATAGTGGAGAAGAATGACGATCTGGAAAGGAAGCTAGGAGTATTCATGGGAGACCCCGCACCAGGAGGAGAAGACGAAGAACCCATGGAGATTCACCCGGAGGACTACATCATCATCGACGACACCAACTCGGACCCCGATGATAGCGATTATGATTACGAAGATGAAGCTGGAGCAGACATCATGGAGTCTTCGACCGATCAATATTTCTAGTAGACCACCACATCAGTAGTAGTATTCCACCATATATATAGTATAGTCCGAGCACTTTTGTAACGATAGTTAGATCGATTGTATGCCCTTGCTTGATTGATTGCGTGAAATGATTGTGTTTGTCTCATGTGCATATGGGTAGTGTTTTCTCATTAGACCTCATTCTATTCTATTCTCTTCCCTCTAAACCCATCAGATGCCTCCGAGACGTGACCCCGGATTTACCTTCCCACCGGAGCTCACTCAGTTGATCCAGCAGCAGAATACCCTGATGCAGTTGTTAGTTCAAAACCAAGGCAACAACAACAACCCACCGCCACCACCACCAGTTGATAACTTTGCCCGCTTTCTGAGGTTGCAGCTGCTGGTGTTTTCCAGTAGCACTGAGCCGATAGTGGCAGATGATTGGCTCCGCAGGATTGGAAGGGAGTTAACCACTGCAGGATGTACAGATGCTGAGAAGGTGCGTTTTACCGCACATCAGTTGGATGGACCAGCAACCTCATGGTGGGAGAATTACACTGTCACCTACCCTATAGCCACTATTACATGGGACCAGTTTCAGCAAGCTTTTCATACAGCCCATGTCTCAACTGGAGCTATGAGTATGAAGAAGCATGAGTTTCGGAACTTACGCCAGGGGAACCGTACTGTGGCTCAGTACGCAGATGAATTTAGCAAGTTATCTCGCTATGCCCCTGACGATGTGGCCACAGATGCCGCAAAGCAGGAGAAGTTTATGGAAGGGCTGAATGATGAGATGAGCATGCAGTTGATGGTGGCAACATTCAACAACTACCAGGAGTTGGTAGATAAGGCTCTTATGATTGAAGGGAAGCAGCAGCAGATTGAGAGCCGTAAGAGGAAGTATGGACAAGGAAGGTACCATTCAGGAGCTCAACAGAAGCCTCGCCTAACCCCGAACACGGGAGGACTTGTTCATAACCATGGAGGCCACACCCATAATGGAGGAAGTAACCATAATCATACTGGCCCAAGGAAAGGGAATGGGAATGGGAATGGAGCAAGCAACAATCAGAACCGTTCCAATCCAGCCACACCCGCGGAGAGAGACCTAAGCCACGTTACTTGTTTCAAGTGCGGGAAGACTGGACACTATGCCACGAAGTGCCCTGAAGCGAAGAATGGAAAGGGCAATGGGAGCACTGGAAAGAAGCCCAATCCATTCAACAAAGGACAAGTGAACCACGTTAACATGGAGGAGGTTGAACATGAGCCAGACGCGGCTGTAGGTAAGTTTTTGGTTAAGTCTTTTACCTCCCTTGTTCTTTTTGATACTGGTGCATCGCATTCATACATATCAAGGGAATTCATGGATAAGTTTAAACTACCAACCCAAACCCTTAGGACCCCTCTGTTAGTGAGTTCACCTAGAGCAGAGTATATGGCTAGTCGATGGTGCGACCAGATACCCTTAACCATTGGTAGCCATGTTTTTCCGTCTGACCTAATAATCTTGGAGTCACAAGGATTGGATGTGATATTAGGCATGGACTGGATGTCAAAGTATGGAGGAAGCATTGACTGTGTGAGTAAGTCAATTTGTCTCACCACCCCTGAGGGAAAAAGGATTAAGTATGCATCTAGGCATGCGCCAAGGAGTAGCCAAGTGAATACCCTCACGGGAGTTGTTCACGAGGAAGTGCTTGTAGTGAAGGATTACCCGGATGTTTTGCCAGAGGAGTTACCAGGCATGCCATCGGATCGAGACATCAAGTTTTTGATAGAACTGTTGCCAGGCACCGGGCCAATATCAAAGAGACCATATTGGATGCCGGCAAATGATCTAGAGGAGATTAAGAAACAGATCAAGGAGTTATTGTAGAAAGGTTACATTCGACAGAGTTCATCACCATTGGGAGCCCTAGTGCTTTTGGTTGAGAAGAAGGATAAGTCTCTAAGAATGGTTGTTGATTATCGTGCGTTAAATGAGGTGACAATCAAGAACAAATACCCACTGCCGATGATCAATGATTTGTTTGACCAGCTGCAAGGAGACAAGGTGTTTTCAAAGATCGATCTGCGATCTAGATATCACCAGCTAAAGATACGAGAGAAGGACATACCAAAGACAACATTCACCACACGGTACGGGTTGTATGAATATACGGTCATGTCGTTTGGACTAACAAATGCCCTTGCCTACTTCATGAGCATGATGAACAAAGTGTTCATGGAATATTTGGATAAGTTTGTTGTGGTGTTCATTGATGATATAATGGTATACTCGAAGAATGAGGAGGAGCACAAAGAGCATTTGCGTTTAGTTCTCGAGAAACTCAGAGAACATCAGTTGTATGCCAAGTTCAGCAAGTGCGAGTTTTGGTTGAAGGAAGTTGGATTCCTTGGACATGTTATATCAGGAGAAGATATAGAACTAGATCCCACCAAGGTTCAGTCAGTCACTGAATGGTTGGCACCGACTTCAGTTAGCGAGATCCGCAGTTTTCTTGGACTCGCGGGATACTATTGGAGATTCATTGAGAATTTTTCAAAGATTGCGAAGCCAATGACAGAGTTATTGAAGAAGGATACCAAGTTTAAATGGACGGAAGAATGTGAGATGAGTTTTTAGGAGTTAAAGAAACGTTTGACTACAGTCCCAGTGCTGAATCTGCCGGATATACGCAAGGATTTCCTAGTGTATTGCGACGCTTCTTGCCTAGGACTTGGAAGTGTGCTTATGCAGGACGGAAGAGTTGTTTCGTATGCCTCACGACAACTAAAACCACATGAATTGAATTATGCCACGCATGATTTGGAGTTGGCAGCCGTAGTGCATGCATTGAAGACCTGGAGACATTACCTTATTGGAAATCATTGTGATGTGTACACAGATCATAAGAGTTTGAAGTACATTTTCACGCAAAAGGAGCTGAACCTTAGGCAGCGGAGATGGTTGGAGCTTATAAAGGATTATGACATGAAGCTTCACTATCATCCAGGCAAGGCCAATGTCGCAGCAGACGCTTTGAGTCGAAAGAGTTATGCTAACACCCTAGTAAGCACGGGTTTGCCAAAGGAGTTAGCAGAGGATCTCAGGGAACTTTGATTGGAGATTGTTCCTAGAGGTTTGGTTGCAACAATGGAGGTTCAGTCTACATTGTTAGGAAATATTCGAGAAGCTTAGAAGGATGACAAAGAGATTACCAAGATAAAAGAGAGAATGAGCGAAGGAAAGGCTAAAGGTTTTCGTGAGGATGAGCACGACACCTTATGGTTTGAGGACCGTGTTTATGTGCCCAATAACACAGAGATCAGGAAGTTAATACTTCAGGAGGCTCATGACTCACCATACTTGATACACCCCGGAAACGCCAAGATGTATTTGAATTTGAAGGAACGTTTCTGGTGGATTGGTATGAAGAAGGATATTGCCGAGTATGTAGCCGTATGTGATGTATGTCAGAGAGTGAAGGCTGAGCATCAAAAGCCAGCAGGATTGTTACAGCCTATGCCGATACCCGAATGGAAGTGGGATAAACTTGGCATGGATTTCATCATCGGATTGCCCAGGACCAAATCAGGATATGATTCTATATGGGTAGTAGTGGATCGCTTGGCCAAAGTAGCTCACTTTATCCCAGTGAAACCCACCTATACAAGTGCAAAGTCGGCCAAGATAAATATGACCAGGATCGTATGTCTGCATGGAGTTCCGAGGACCATCGTATCATATAGAGGAACATAGTTTACTTCAAAGTTTTGGCATCAGCTGCACAAAACTTTGGGGACAAGGTTGGAGTTTAGTACAACATTCCACGCGCAGACGATGGACAGACCGAGAGAGTCAACCAGATTCTAGAGGATATGTTGAGGGCCTGTGCGCTAGATTATGGATCTAGTTGGGATGACAATTTTCCCTACGCGGAGTTCTCATACAACAATAGCTACCAAGACAGTTTGAAGATGGCACCGTTTGAATCCCTGTATGGACGAAGGTGCAGAACACCATTGATGTGGGATGAAGTCGGAGACGATAGTTGTTTGGACCAGATTTGTTTAATGAGTCTGAAGAGAAAGTTAAGCTGATCCAAGATAGACCGAAGGTAGCTCAGTCCAGGCAAAAGAGTTATGCAGATTCGAAATGCAAAGAGGTAACCTATGAAATTGGAGACAGAGCATATCTGTGAGTATCACCCTTGCGAGGGGTGAAACGTTTTGGAGTTAAGGGAAAATTAGCCCCGAGATTTGTAGGACCGTATCATGTTTTGGAACGTATGGGAGAAGTTGCCTACAAGTTGGAGTTACCTGAAGGACTGTCAGGAGTTTATGATGTATTTCATGTTTCACAGCTGAAGAAGTGTCATGCTGAGATGGCCGATATACCGTTAAGAGATACAGTACCCTTGGAGGCGATTAAGTTGGACAGTGATTTGACCTATGAGGAAAAGCCAGTCAGGATTCTTGAATTTGCCAGCCGAGTCACCCGCAGCAAGGTTATCAAGTTTTGCAAAGTTCAGTGGAGCCACCATACCGAGGATGAAGCCACCTGGGAACGAGAGGATGATCTTCGCAAAGACCACCCACACCTATTTTCTAGCCAAGCCGAATCTAGAGGGCGAGACTCATCTTAAGGGGGGTAGGTTTGTAACATCCCAAATTTTCAATTTGGAATGTTATACATAGATCATTCATGCATATCATATTTTATTGCATTTCGTTTCTTGATCCTCGAAAACCTAAGCAACTCAAGGACCCTCGGAGAGAGTTGGGGATTTCTTTGTTTTCATATTTGAATTCTATCAAATATTGAAACGAGGATTTTGGTTTTAATTATTTTTCTCTCCGAAAATATTTCATATTAAAATATATGAGAGGAGATAATATGAATTCTCCAAAATAATTGAAATATTGGAGGAAAAATATTAAAATCAAATATTTGATTTTATCCAGAGTTTATTCTTATTTTATTTGCATTAGAAAAATTGCACGTTTTTCAAAACTGGATTTTAGGGCCAAGAAAAATGTTCATCTCGTTCTAAATATTTTATTTGGGCGGTGAAAATTTGTTTTGGCATTTTAGATTTTTATTTTATTTTCTAGGATTTATTTAAGTTCCGGCGAAATTATTAAAAAAAATCTCAGCGCCCGACTGGGCCGAAGCCCAGCCGAGCCGGCCCGCTAGCCCGCGCCGCCGTCTCCCTCCAGGAGACAGCGCGAGCACCGCCGCCGCCCGACGCCGAGTCCGGCCGGGACTCCGCTTCCCGCGCCGCTTGCCCCTTCCCCAAGCAGCCCCCCTCCTTAAATACCCGTCA
>NC_041390.1:436644379-436666577 GCF_002162155.2 Triticum dicoccoides | reverse complement strand
TTTGCCGCCGCGCCGCCGCCTCTGCAGCGCCGCCGCCTGTGCACCCCGCCGCTGCAGCCCCGCCTCGCCGGAGGTATACGCCTCGCCACCGTTCGTTTTTTTTTTAAAACCCAATCCGGTTTTTTTAGAAACCCTAGTTCATTTTTTTAGATCAGTTCGCCGGTTTTTCTTGGTTTAATTACTTTGCGGACGTTCGTCCGTACGTTCATTTTAGCGAACGGCTTTCGCTCGTTAGTTACAGACAACGAACGTTCGTTCGTTAGCCTGTTCATCAGTTTTCTTTTTCTCGGATTTTCCGTGATTATTTTCAACTGTGATTTCTGATCCGATTTTCGTTTTAGTTTATCTTGTCGCTCGTTTATCGGAATCAGGCGATTCAAGCACCTAGATCTTCGTCTCGAAACCCTCTTTTGTTTAATCAACTTGAACAAGATTTTGGTAATGTAAAATTTGACCTTAGTCCAGATTATTAAATGGATCATTTTCTTTCGCAGTTTGAGTTTCGTTGCTGCGTTTGATTTGATTCTTTTCGCAAACCGGAGTTCTTAAGTTGAAGTTTGTGGTTAGATCTTCTCATTTGAGATTTACCCGTGTTTCTTTACTTGATTGCTTATGTATGCTATTGTTTGTTTGTGATAGAACACCCGGAGTGCGAAGCGTGCTACTACGAGCCCCTAGGTTTTGCGGACCGTCAGCAAGGCAAGTAACACATTGATCATACTCCTTCCATACCCAATGCATTAGTTCCAATCCTCAAACATTGCATGATTAGGATGTGATTAACATGTGGGTTGGGAGGTAGTTGATGAGGTAGAACCTATTGCCCTGTTATATTCAAACCTTGGGAGTTACTTCTACGTATTGCTTATATTGCTATGCTATCACTACAAAAAAATACACTTCTGTGATGATACATGTTTGTCACAGTAGGTCGCATTTTCTGTCATGCATGTACATCCATGACGATTTTATGACAGAATCAAGATAGTTATACCTGTGCTGTCATAGAAGTGTTCCATGACATTACCAAAATTATCATCACGAAAGTGTCCACTTCCATGACGATAAATCGCGCGTCATAGAAGTGCTTTCGTCAAGGGTGAGCGACACATGGCATTCACCGTAACGGAACACCCTTAAGCTATCGGGTCGGGTTTTGGATCCGATAACCCATTAATAGCCCCGACCAATGGGGATTTTCCACGTGTAAAATCATCATTGGCTGGAGGAAATACGTGTCGGCTCATCGCTGGGACAGATGTCATCCACTCATTGGACAGAAGGCGCCTACGATACGTCAACATGTGGCACGGCCCAGCAGAGGCCCATTCCTGTGAAAAGGCCGACCCGTTTGACTTGGTCAAAAGGTGGCGGGCTGGCCCATGGAAAGCCTGTTAATGGCCTGTTCGCATATAGCCCATTTACAACCCGCTAACCCAAAGCCCGTTACGCCCTATTCGAATTAGGCTCAGTAGCGTCATCTGGGCCATCCAATATGATTCCAGCCTGTTTTCACTTCTGGCCCATGTATGGCCCATGACGTCTTTCGGCCCATATGAGGCCCTATGTAACTCTTGGCCTATTAACGGACCGTGGTGAAACTGACCCGTAATGAACAGTGCGTCACTTTACACCCATTAACGGCCCATGGTGAAACTGGCCCGTAAAGAACAGTGTATCACTTTATACCCATTAACGGCCCATTATTCCGTTGGGCCGTTTCCAGCCCATGTTATCTTTCGGCCTTCTCAAAGCCCATTTATTCTTGGGCTATTTTCCAGCATTCTTTTACTTACGACCCGTTACTGTCATTTTCTGCTTGTGGGCCAAATTCAGCCCGTGGTTACAGTCGGCCCGTTTGTGGTCCGTTAATACATTTGGCCGTTTTCATAGCGTCATCAAATACGGCCTATTAACGATGGCCCGTTATGGTCGGCCCATGAACGGACGATTCCAACTCTAGCCCATTTACGGCCAGAATGCGGTCTGTTTGGCGCATGTTTGGCCAATCAATCATACGGCCCGTGTAAGGCCCATTGATGATACGACCCGTAGAAGGCCGATTGTTTCTACGGCCCGTAGAAGGCCCACTATTTATACGGCCCGTAGAAGGCCCACTATTTCTACGGGCCGTAGGTGGCAAGTGTCACTACAGTAAATATTAGCCCATGGTTATTGTGCCCTAGTTTTAAAAATAGGTTATTGCAGCCACTAGCAAACCACAGAAAAAGAACTGCACTGAATACAAGCAAACAAATAAACAAGACAACAAGGAAATAAATAAGCAAGCAACTTACACTAGGCTATCACGGCTATTACACATATTACATCCACTAGGCATCAAAGTTCGCCACCAGTGCAAATATAGGGAACACAGCAGCATATAAACGCTGCAGCAAAACAAGTCCAGAACTGAAACCACTTCAGAAGAGCTCAAGAAACAATATCCTAGGTACCCATAATGCTGGCAAGATGCTTAGCAAGCTTATTAACGTTCTCTTGTTTGGCGCTTAAGTCCTCCAGCGCATGCTGTTGCACTAGAAAGTATGCATCTGAATTCTGCAGGGAATTCCTCGGTCCTTCGGCTTCCTGTCGCATAACATCTGATCGATGTCTTTCAACTTGAAGTTGAGACTCAAGAAGCCGAACTGATTCAGGCAACGAGTTCTAAGAGCTGGTGCCAGTAGTGGTAGTCAGTAACTCGAACACTACATCAAGACAGGACTTTGGGGTTGTCTCAGTGTCTTCAATATAGTTTTTAACAACTTTCTTGGAGACCAACAGGGATGTCTCACTATCTTGAACCTTATCTACATTACTTCCTTTACCATTGCATAACAGGGTACTCTTCTCCAATATTTTATCTGTGTTCTAAAAGAGAAACAAACAAACACATCTCAGGTGTACAATGTAGTATACGAAACTCATTTTGGTAAACCAGTTCAGTAGTAAGGTGGACAGGATAGCAGCATGAAACAAACATATATCTATGTAGTATGGTCACTGTATGGTCTATATCATTCTAGTTTATGTTGCCAAATCAAGATAGATACATTTCGAATCATATCTATTTAAGACAAAGAAGCATAGATAGAATATAAGTGTGGGAAACTACACAGCAATAACAACACTTGTAATGTGCATGGCATGAGAACATAACTGTTTATTCAATTGAAACTGAAATCAACATAGAGCAAGTTACAACAGAAAACAGCCAAACATGTTGAAGAAACCGGTTTAAAACATACCTGTTGCGCCATTGGAGTTTCAATTGCATCCTTCAAATTTGAAATTAGTTGGTATCAGTAAATACAGTGATGCAAGAGCAAAGTAGTATGAACCATAGCTACGGAACCTGACCTGAGAACAATTCTTCTTCTGCTTTAAGTGGTGACTTCGGGTTCGGAGTGGTGGTCCTCATGATTTGGGCACTGCAGTTGCCTTACTAACTGCTCGTGTTTGGGTGCTCTGTGGTGGAGACAGTGATGTGTCAACGGGAACTGGGTGTCTATCTGCTGGGTTGGGGTTAGAAGGGGTGTAGCTGGTTCTCTGTCCAACTGGGTAGGGGTACAACCTGCATGAGTGTGGGTTATGTGTGGTGGGGCAGGTTCTTGGGCAAGTACAACCGTGGTTCTATCTGCATCGACGGGTAGCACGATCTTTTCTGAAGACCGTGTTTTTACTCCCACAGATACTGCCAACACTCCCTCCAATTGAAATGGCTGATAAACAAGAAAAGTAATTGAATGTACAGACATTGTAAGATAGACAGGTGCAATGGATAGTAGGGAAGAAAACAAGGCATGAAATAATTCACTTTTATGTTGTCTAAGCAAACAGAATAGCAGGACATAATTTCACATATATGATGGCTAATTAAATAGGATAGCATGACACAATTTCACATGTATGATGGCTAACTAAACAGGATGGAATGACATACTTCAAAATATGATGACTATGTAAATAGGATGACATGATATAACTATACGATGTGTCTATTAAAGTGGTTGGCATGCCATAAATCACAAACATGCCGTCGATGGAAACATGATGGCATGATATAATTCACGGATAGAATGACATAATTTAAAATATGATGACTATGTAAACATGATGAGATGATATAACTATATTATGTCTTTAGAAAATGGGTTGGCATGCCATAATTCAGATACATGCTGTCTATGTAAACAACATGGCATGACATAATTCAAATATATGATTTATATACTAAGGAAGTGAGCAGAGGGCAATCGCATATATGATGTGTCAACTAAGGAGATGGCATTCAATATTGTGTATATGATGTAAAAACTAAGCATTGCAATAAAACATATGCATTATATGAGTAATATAACCCTACCAAGTTTGAGCATACACCTCAGGGGGATAATATGACTGGTCATCTGCCTCTGAATCCTCCTCTAAAGAGCGATCTGTAACCAGCAAGATATCTGCTTCAGCAGGTAGCATTGTCTGCTCTGAAGACCTTGTTTTCACTCCAGATTTCTCCATCACCAATTCAAATGGCTGATGCACAGGAAGAGCAGTTGAATATACAAACATTGTCGACCAAAGCAATGAGAAATACAAAAAAGGACGGCATGATATAATTCACATATATGACGCTTGCCTAAACAGCATGGCATTGCATAATTCACATACGTGATGCCTTGCAACAAAATAACATTGCATAATTCACATATATAATGTCTTGCAACAAGATGGCATTGTATAATTCACATATATGGTAATTAGACACTAAACAGGTGGCATTCACACAAAGCATGTCTAAACTAAGCAAATGACATAGCAATGCAAGATACCATACGCACGATATGAGCAACATAACCCTACCAAGTTAGGGCATGCACCTCGGGGGGGGGGGGATATGACTGGTCATCTGTCTCTGAATCCTCCTCTGAGGAGCTATCAGTAACCAGCAAGACATGCGCTTTGTCAGATAGCATTGTCTGCTCTGAAGACCTTGTTTCCACTCCAGATTTTTTCCATGTCCGTGCCGAATGGCTGATGCACAGGAAGAGTAATTGAATGTACTAAAATTGTTGACAAATTTAACACGTAATAAAAAATGATGGCATGATATAATTCACATATAAGATGACTGGCTAACCAGGGTGGCATTGCAAAATTCACATATATGATGCTTGGCTAGACAAGATGGCATTGCATGATTCACATATACGATAAAGAAGCTAAACAGATGGCATTGCCACAAAGCATGTCTAAACTAAGCAGATGACATCTTTAATGTATACAGTAAGCAATGCAAGGCACCATATGCATGATATTACCAACATCAGCATGCCAAGTTAGAGAGAAGACCTCATGGGGTAAATAGGAGTGGTCTTCTCCTTTTGAATCACCCTCAGAACAGTTATCTTCCTCTTGATTATGATCTGAAATGGGTGGAGGGGGGCTGCCTTTGCACCCACCAGGAACGACGTCTGCATGAAATTTTATTGCCACGCAAGGCTCGTCTCTTTTGCTCTACATGATCAGTTCCATTATGTACAATAACTAGCATGCATAGGAATAAAACATAGTGAGATTATGTAAGGAGTGCATGCACAAATCCAGAGTGATGGTAGCAAACTGTGGATAGACCCAAAACCAATGATAGCAGGCAGATAATAGCTTTAGTTAAAAAATACAGATAATGGCTCCTTTAATGTTTGTTTGCACCCAACATGAAACTCATAGTAGACACCGGAGATTAACCAGATAGTAGACAGATAGTACTGATTGCTGCCCCAATATGTACCCCACAACCATTTAAAAACTCAAGTTTCAGCATTAGTTTGGACCTGACTCGGAGTCTAATAGGTGAACACGACGATAATTTAGCATGTCATCATATTATGCAACACATAACGTAAGCAGACACGAAAGAGTGCAACCTCTCTTGCGGACCCGTGTAGTCCTCAAGGTCATCTGCTCAGTTGATGATGGTAATGCAGTTGTCGTGGCTGCCGGCGGCGGGGAAGAAGATCTGAGGTGGCAAAAGACAGTCTAGAGAGCGGATCCCTGCTGTGGTGAACCCTTCCGTCGTTGGAGCAGCTGAGCTGGGGTGGAACACAGCGCCGCAGGAGCAAGACAAACCACACAAGGTTTTCTTTGACACATATCTATAACAGAAGTAATTGAGTAAGGGCTTGTTTGAATTTGAGGATTCTAACAATGCAGGGATAGGTAATAGACATGAATAGGATAGGAATGCACATGCAACACAGAGAATTTAAAAACACAGGATTTCTGCCAATCTGGGTGTTTGATTCACAACAATTGGAAGATCACACAATGCAAAAAAGCATGGTGAGATTAAGTCAAACCATAAGAAAATGTACGGTTATAATGCTATTATGCCACTATCTCTTAGTCTTGTGCTTGATGAATAGGAATATGAAAAGGAGGAGAAGTGGAAATTAGAATTCCTACGGTTTTTCTTTCAAGGGGACACTAAAGGAACAAATCCTACAGTTTCCTTTGCTCCATTCCTTTGCACCAAATTCATGAAAAGTAGTACCATAGGTAACTTTCCAATTTTGATGTTTTTCATTCACTTTTCCTTTCAAGCACTAGCGATTCTAGTAGGCAGGCTTGAGCAAGGAAAATCCTACACTAAAAATGTTTTTGTGCTACTTCTATTACTTTGGACCCAGGCCACTGCCATACTAGCTCAACTCCCAGGCCCATCGACAAATGTACAGCTCGAACGCGCAGAGATAAATAATGCTGGCGTTCAAGAGAGTCCATCACGGATAGCTAAGTTGCCTGGTACCTCACTGCTTGTCATATAGTAGGATAAAATAATCGTATTTCCCATTACTACGAGTTCTCAGTGGACAATATATATAACACGTAGAGTAAAAAAGAGATGCAACAAGTGTACAACCTCTTTGGCGAAGCCATGTCGATCTTAGCGTGATTGGGTTGGCCGGTGAGGATGCTCCGGCTGACTTGGCTGTCGGAGGAGGGGAAGAAGATCTTAGGCGTCTGGAGATGGAGCCCGAGGTACTGCTCCGCTGTGATGGAGGGTTTCGCCGTTGGAGCAGCTCCGGTGAGTTGTACGACGCCGAGGCTGAAGCAGGACAAGAGAGACAACGAACAACGTTAACTTGAGTGGAATTCTAATAGCATCTCCAATACATGACGTAAAATACATAACCACAAAGTGCTAGATGTAAAATACATCAGCCGCTCCTCTCTGAACGTAAATGTCGAAACTGAATTTAACTATCAAAACTGAACTTAACTGTCGAAACTGAATTTTGCTGTCGAAACTGAACGCACTAGCAAGGTGAGGCTACACGTCGGTCGACTGACTTTTTCATCTCTGGTCAGTCGATTTTGCAGCCATTGGATACGAAATCAAGGGCCCGTGGTTCATCTTCAACCTCCACCCCCATGAGCCGCCAGCCACCACCGGCCAAACAGCAGCCCCCCGCTGCCCGCGGCCGGTGGTGCGCCACCCCGCCCGCCCCGAAAACACTCCCCACCGCTGGTCCTCCGCCACCCCGGCCATCCCTCTAGGCCCCCCGTGCCGAGCTTTTTCTCCAGCGATCCCCATGCCACCGCCGCGCCAACGCCCCGCCACCGCCGGCGACCACCGCCCCCATCCTGAACCCTAAGATAGATAGTGGGGTACCTCTCCGGCGAGGCCCCCTCCCCGCTGCGGCTGGTTCTTCCTTCACCCCAGTGACCCCCACCCCCTGAAAATCGACTGACCCAAAAGTCGATTCAGTCGACTGAAGTGTAGCTAAATCGGAGCGTCGCAAGCAAGAGCAAGAGCGAGAGCAGCAGCATGAGCAAGAGCAATAGCAAGAGCAGACCAGGCAGGGGACCGAGAGCAAGAGCAGAGCAGCAGCGCAAGCGAGAGCTAAAGCAGCAGCAGCTCCTACTCATGTGGACATCACCGCCGAGGGAGCGACACCGTGGAGGAAGTGGCCGGCGACGCCGCCGTGGATGGAACCGCGCCGTGTCGGCTCGAGACCGAGCGCTGGCAGCACCGTGAGATTGAATCAAGAAGAAAATGCGGCGATTAGTGTACAACCTCTTTGGTGGCCCTGATTAGGCCACATCTTCATCGAGGAAACGGTGATGATGATGCTCTTCCGATGGTGCAGGTGAAGACGACGGTGTGGGAATGGAGGTGGCGCGAAAGATGAGGGGAACGTCGGGGTGGGGTGGCTGAACCGGCGGGACGATGAGATCGACGACGGATCCTCATCCGGTACGGTGGATGAGGGACGTCGAGGTGTTGCTGTGGACGACGTCGTCGGGGAAGTGGCTCCGGCTGGGTGGCGGACGTAGCAGGGTGTGGGGTTTCATCGCGGGTTTTTGCAGCCTCGGTGTACGAATGGGTGGGCGGATGGGATGGCAGTGGGGAACCATGGCTTAGAGACGCGCTTGTCCGAAATGTGGGGTAAGTTACGAAAGTACCCCCACCGATTTGAGGCGGTTCTTTCGGTTCAGGGGTACCACGGGCATTTCGCGTGTCGGGATTTGATAGGAGGTGGGAGTTTTCGCGTGCGTTGTAATTTCGGAATAGCAAGGCGCGGGTTGAGATGGAGGGAGTTGTCGGAGCACAACGAAACAAAGATATATCTTAAATATTTCGGGCTAACAAGGCGCGGGTTGAAGAGGCGGGAGTTTCGTAGCACGATAGACAGAGACGCTAGCTTGAATTTTTGGCATAACAAGGCGCGGCTTGGAATTTCAGAAGAACAAGCTTAACGTGTACCCAAAAAGACAATTTGGACCTCAACATGCACAACACACACACAAACACCATTTAGACTAGAGTAAGGTACACGTGCATTGCACGCATGAGATTTGGCAACCAAATTATGAATAAATACCACATTATAGCATGCAAGCTTTGAGTCATGAATTTGGTTACATCAGGCATATATGACTCAGAGCTTACATGCTATAGTGTGGTATTTATTCATAATTTGGTTGCAAAATATGATGCGTGCAATGCACGTGTACCTTACTAGTACTTCGAGTATGTGCAAAACACGTAAATTAGAATACCAATGGCACGCTAAACAGTGTCTCTCTTACAGTTCATGAAGCCACGTGGAACATGTGGAGGCGTTGTCGCGACCTCCTTGCGTGGATTGATCACAATGACGTGCTGCTGGTTCCAGAAGAATGTACTCGTCCTCCCTGAGCCATACTGGCGGTACATGCACGAAGCGAAGATGTGCACGCACGCCACGCATGCACTCATTCCCTCGCACGCACACGCGGGTACACGGGCGGATGCAATTTTGTACCAAGATCCACCCCATGTGATAATTTGACGCGTGAAAAGTCGTTCGCTTCATTGATGGTCAATTAATACAGCGCATGCAAATTGAGTGGACGTGAGGGAGGAAGAAAGACATTATTACTCCACTGCGCGCATGCGAGTAGTTAAATCGTGGGTAGCTAGTAGTACTTCAATTGGTCTCCTTCGTATTTTGTGCCAATTTTTGACAGTAACATAATCTTTACGCATTTGAGAAGTGTAGTACTTGAAATTTATGTTCCGCTAAACTCATCGGGAGCCGTTTTGGGCCTTGAAACCAAAACCATCAATTAATCTTTACCTTGTCCCCATCACATTCGAAAGCCTACTCACACATACTAGTACATACCAAACCTGAACGTGTTCCCACTATGCAGGTATTAGTACTAGTGCTAGTACTTAGGTTATAAAAAGGGGAACTACCTAACCGAAAATTACTCTACCTTTCCTCCTCATAAGTGCTTCTTCTTCGTCCGCCGTTGCCAGGCCGGTGAGCAGAGCTCTAGGTCGAGAACTACTCATTACAAGGGAGCGGCAACCAAGGCTGTGGAAAAAAAGAGGGCTCGCCGCCACGCAGAGACCTCGAAAGATCTCTCACAGGCAGGCGATGGCTCCCAGGAGCGCCCTAGCCGCGGGGGCGAACATGCCGAGCCGGCGGAGCTGGAGTCGTTATCCCTCGACGGCATGCCCGATCAGCTCAATAAGAACCTCAATAAGCAGAACGAGTTATCCAAGGCTTGATGGAGTTGCTGAAGGAGAGCCTCGACGACATGCCCGCTGAGCTCAATCAACAGGGGGAGTTGACCGCCGGCTTAGTGATGCTGCTGAAGAAGAGCATTGCCTCGGAGAAGAAGGCGACCGGCGAAATCCTGCGACTTCAGGAGGATAAGGCGAAGCTCTGCCACGAGATCGACGTATTGAAGGAGAAGAACGTCGGCTAGAAGAAACCGCATGAGAATAGTAGTTCCTCGATGAAGATGCTGCAGGCCCTCGTCATGGAACAGAAGGAGGAGTTGGCGAAGCTCCGCATCAAGCACCCGGCTGCTGTCAAGGTACATAATGCGGCCGTGGAACAGATGATGAAGGCTCGCGTCGAGAAATCCCGCGTCATGGATAGAATGAAGAAGATGGCGGAGGAGACGCGCAAGGAGATGGAGGTCGTGGAGGCGATGAAGAAGTAGTTACGACTCCACGGCGAATTAGATCATTTGGGGTGATAATCTTCCTTCTTCTTTAGCTCCTGTGTTTCATCTTTTGCTTCGGGTGTTTCGTCGCACGTGTCACGTTCTCTGCGAGGCATGAATAGAACAATGTTTTTTTCGAGGGAATGAATAGAACAATGCTAACAATGAGATGACTAGAAAATTAGATCATTTTTTATCGCCATATGGCATTGGGCCGCCGTGTTTCGTGCTCCTCCGTCGCAGTACTACTCGAGTGGAAAACTTGAGTATACTACACGGTTCTTTGCTCCTCCTCGATCAGGTCATCGGCCCATTTATACGAACAGACAAATCACAAGGCCCCGCCTTCCAGCAGTAATAAGCCATCAAATCACAAAGGCCCTCGCCTCTCATGAAACCGACCAAGCTAGACTGCCCCGCCCTCTAGCCTTTTAAAAAATGTATACTTTTGTACATCAGTAGTATCGATGGATTGCGCCATGGAGCAAAACTTGAAATTAAAAAAAGGTGGTACATATAGAGAACGCTCGTCGCCAAATTATGCATATAGTACTATTAAAAAGGCTAGTCACAATAATGGTGTCCAGCACAACCCGCCCCTCAAATAAAACTAAGAGGGTGCTTGGATACATTTTAGTCCCATGACTAAAAGTAGTGGGACTAAAACATGCTAGCCTCACCCATGCTTGGATCCAAATACTAAAAAGGCTAAAATCAAGTTAATGAGCATTTATTATCCTCCAAACCCTCCAATCCAGAACTCGCCTGTGTTAAAGGAGATGAGTTAAATGAGTAGAGAGAGGACTAATCCACATTTTAGTAGGGGTACCCCTGACTAAATTTTTTTTAGTCTCAAGACTAGTTTTAGCCCCTCTTTAGTCAGGGGTGCTTGGAACTTTAGCCTCTTAAAGAGACTATTTTTAGTCAGACTAAAATAAGTCCCTTGGATCCAAGCACCCTCTAAGCATCTTGGAATTCTTTGACAAAACTAAGCACCCTGAAATTCTTTGACAACTAAACTGCTGGCTATATGATGTTGGCCATGTATATTGTACGTATATAATGTGAAGAAACGAGTGGTAGTACTATACCAACTAAAAGATGAAATGTAAGAAATACTAGTATGTACGTACTGAAGAGTTAAAGTAACGAGAAGAAACATAACATAGTTTTGCTGGGGGCTCAGCACAACACACCCCTCAAATTAAATTAAGCACACCTGAAATTAAACTTTGCAACTATTCCGGTAGACACTGCATTAGAACCACCATCAGCAACGACACTGCCTCCTTACTCGGAGTCCTCGTCCACGTCCTCGACTTCGTCCTTGTCCCACTTCCTCTTGGCCGATACTTCTTTGCTTGAACCGCACACTTGGTTGTTGCTCTTCATCCAACCCTTGTAGATATTGAAGCAAAGGTAGCCATCCATTGCAGCGTAGTGGATGTGGTCTATATCTACTACATTCCGCTGCCATGCATGACAATGAAATGTGTATGGAGGTTTCTCCAGTTTACCGTACGAAGGATGAACCATGGCTCTTGCCAGGGTCAGCATTGAAGGCTGACGAGAGGACACCAGCCGATTCTTCTAGAGGTCGAAGGGGTTGCCTACAACGAGACCTATCCAACGTAGGACATACCTGTCGTTCTTAAAGTCTACAGTAACAAATTTCACTGTTTTGTCCTTGAGGAAGTTCTTAAAATCCTGGCACTCAACGTCGGCATGACATATGTGGTAGACCAAGCAAACGTTATGTACGCAAACCTGGATCATGGCGGGCTTCTTCCTCTCTTCATCCTTTAGATCCTTCTATGGTCCCAGGACTGTGGTGTACTCAACATCTAGCCCAGCGATCCACTCATCATCTGAGTTTTCGAACATGCGTCTGAAGCGAGAAAGGCATCCTTTCACCGTCATGGAAGAACGGGTGTAGATGACGTCGAACTCATCGTTGGTGATGGTTCTAACCTTGTACTCACCGCCGATCGTGGAGATTTGGGACGCCATGGATTTGGGAGGAGGGTTAGGATTAGTGGAACTGCCGTAATGTGAATGGACGGGACGACTAGGAGCGAACCGCCATAGTATTGAAGGACGTGCGAGACGAGTAGGAGCGAACTGCCAGCGTGCGAACGGCAGGGTAGTGGCTTTCCATTCTCCCATGATAGGGGCTTCCGAGAGCCCTTGGACCTGAGATCGAATGGTTGCATGGCGTGATTCTATACCTATGGGTGAATATCCTATCCTGGAGGGTTATTCTGTAAATTTTCAGCAACTTAGCATGCAACTGTTTGATCTCAGATCCAAGGGCTGCCAGCAGCCCGTATCATGGTCGCGCCTACCACGACCGTCGCGTCGCTCGCGCGGTCGCGCTCTTGGAGATTTAACACGGTGCCTTAGGCTATCTGATGTTGGCATGTCATACATAGTCATCACTTAGTTACTCATACTACAACAAGGTTGGCTATAAGTGTATTTTTTTACTCCTCTCTATCTCTTTCTTCGTAATGGAGGTGGTCAGGAATCGGGAGACTCACGCCGGTCGTAGCGCCGCAGTTAAAATGATAATGGCAAGTCAAATCACGGGCCCCCACCTGTCCAACAGTAACTCGTTGTCAAATCACACATCCCTACGTTTGCAGCAGGCTACTCCCTCGTCTTTGCGCATCTCTGTCGAACCGACTAGGCGGAACTGCCCCGCCGCCTACCGCGCAGGAAAAGCCCAGCCCTCGACTTTTAAATAGTATATAGTATACTAATTATGTATCCATGGATTGCGCCCGCGCCATGGAGCAAAGCGTCTAGAAAACGGCAGTACACATGTACGGAGTATACAACACGACAGTCGCGTTCGCGTCACACCCCAGACGGTCGGTCGGTCTGGCACGCTGCTCTCCGAATGGAACACGCGTCATATTGCGTTTGCAGACACATGTGGGACGACAATTGAGAACCGAACATATGCACACTCCCCGGCCCCGCAAGTCGGGTGACTTAATAGAAGAGGGAGACGAGCGATAGCACTAGAGAAGTGTTGTACTACATTGGTGCCTGGACGATCCCTGCAAGACACGGAAGATCAGTTCGTCCATGCATGTGACCAGACTCCAGCAGACACGCCTGGATCGGCTATCGTCTATCGTGCAGGCTGTGTTGTACATGGCTGTAGTTGTGGTGAGAATTCTAAAAAAAGGTTTCTTGTCGTCTCGCAAAATTAGGTGTCATGTGCTTCGGATCACTACGAGGGTTAAACAGCGATGTAACGCCCTCGATGCGGCTATATCTCCCACGTACGAAGCACGACTTAGAGGCATAACCACATTGAAAGCAATGTCGCAAGTGAGGTAATCTTCACACAACCCATGTAATACATAAGGGAAAGAGATACATAGTTGGCTTACAATCGCCACTTCACACAATACATGAATAAAGCATTACAACATCCAAATACAATCAAGGTCCGACTACGGAACCAAAATAAAAGAAGAACCCCAAATGCGACAAAGGTCCCCGATCGACCCCAACTGGGCTCCACTACTGATCAACTAGAACAAAACAACACAAATGACAAGATCTTCATCAAGCTCCTCCTGAGCTTGGTTGCGTCATCTGCACGGACTCATCGGCACCTGCAAACTGGTTTTGGAAGTATCTATGAGTCACGGGGACTCAGCAGTCTCGCACCCTCGCGATCAAGATTATTTAAGCTTATGGGTAAGGTAAAGGTATGAGGTGGAGCTGCAGCAAGCGAATAGCATATATGGTGGCTAACATATTCGCAAAAGAGAGCGAGAAGAGAAGGCAAAGCGCGGTCGAGAAGCTATGATCAAGAAGTGATCCTAAAACAACCTACGTCAAGCATAACTCCAACACCGTGTTCACTTCCCGGACTCCGCCGGAAAGAGACCATCACGGTTACACACGCGGTTGATTCAATTTAATTAAGTTAAGGTTCAAGTTATCTACAACCGGACATTAACAAATTCCCATCTGCCCATAACCGCGGGCATGGCTTTCGAAAATTCTAATCCCTGCAGGGGTGTCCCAACTTAGCCCATGACAAGCTCTCACGGTCAACGAAGGAATAGACCTCCTCCCGAGACATTCCGATCAGACTCGGTATCCCGGTACTCCAAGACATCCTCGTCAATGGTAAAACAAGTCCAGCAAAGCAGCCCGATGCGCCGACATCCTGATGGGAGCTGCACATATCTCGTTCTCAGGGCAACACCAGATAGGTCAAGCTACGAGTAAAACCAGCCCTCAAGTTTCCCTGAGGTGGCCCCGCAGGCTGCCCATTTCAGACCAACACTTAGACAAGCACTGGCCCGGAGGGGTTAAAATAAGATGACCCTCGGGATGCGTGACTCCCAAGGGAAAAAGGCTAGGTGGCGAATGGTAAAAACCAAGGTTGGGCCTTGCTGGAGGAGTTTTATTCAAAGCGAACTGTCAAGGGGTTCCCATTATAACCCAACCGCGTGAGGAACGCAAAATCCGGGAACATAACACCGATATGACGGAAACTAGGGCGGCAAGAGTGGAACAAAACACCAGGCATAAGGCCGAGCCTTCCACCCTTTACCAAGTATATAGATGCATTAATTAAATAAGATATATCGTGATATCCCAACAAAATATCCATGTTCCAACATGGAACAAGCTTCAATCTTCACCTGCAACTAACAACGCTATAAGAGGGGCTGAGCAAAGCGGTAACATAGCCAAACAACGGTTTGCTAGGACAAGGTGGGTTAGAGGCTCGGTTTAACAATAAGGGAGGCATGATAAGCAAGTGGTCGGTATCGCAACATAGGCATAGCAAAAGAGTGAGCAACTAGCAAGCAAAGATAGAAGTGATTTCGAGGGTATGGTCATCTTGCCTGAAATCCCGCAAGGAAGAAGAACAAGTCCATGAAGAAGTCAAACGGTTGTAATCGAACGGTTCCTCACAACGCGACATTATCGGAACCAACCCGAAGAAACAACACCGGAAAGGAGCAAACAACATAGTAAACAACCAACACATGAACATGGTATGATGCACATACCAAGTATGATGCATGACCGGTTTAATGAAGCATGGCATGGCAAAGTGCACAAGCAATCCTACAAATTAAGTGGAGCTCAATATGCAACGCGTTGCATATTGGTGAAACTCCACATTCAAGTTATTTAGTTCGATCTCGTTTATGTACCCAACAAGATTAAATGTTGATAAACATGTAAAGGGGTGAAGCACAACAAAACTACCTATCTAGGCAAGTTCAAATGAGGCCGGAAACAACGAACAACAATTTCCGGAAACTCCTCATAAGCATATATTAGGTTCGGTACTGTTCTGCCCTAAACTCAATTTTAGGGTGGTTAAACATGCAAGATGATGCCACCATGTTATACTAGGCAAAATTCTACCCCATTTACATATAAAGTTTGTTAGGTTTGGAGCTACGGTTGAATAGTTATGAATTAAATCATTTTAACATGGCATAGGAGCAAATTTAACCAAACATCATTTTAAATATTTTAAACATAGATGAAAATGACATATTATGAAACTAGACACAATTTTAAGCATTTTTCATATATAATGTTTTAACATATGATGCACGGTTGTTGAGTTATTATATGCATGAAACAGGAGGGGTTTTCTGTAAAAACTGGTGTCTCTGGAAAAAGCTAAAATTGCAGTCAGTGAAAAAAACAACAACGGGCCAAAATCTGCTGGCCCAACCGGAGAAAAAAGAACACAAGGAGGGGCGCTGGAGGGGCGGCTCACCCATGGGCTTCAGCCCATGAGGAGGGAAGAGGAAGGACGAGGCTGGGCCGGTGGAGATGGGCTTGGACGCGGTCGGGCCCAGGGGCGACGCTCCCCTCGTCGTCTCCTTCCTTCGACTGCAGGAGGCAGGAGGCCGTGGCGGTCAACGACGGCAGGGGAGGGTCTCCGGCGATGCGGGCACGGTAGGGATCGGCGGGAACGGACGGATCCAGAGGAGAGGGTGCCGGATCTGTCCTCGGAGGAGCTCCAAACAGCGTCGGGAGCGGATCGGGGCAGCGGCGTGCTTCCTGTCGAAGTACAGAGAGAGAGAGATGAGGAGAGATCGAGAGAGAGAGAGAGAGAGAGAGAAAAGCAGAGCCAGGGAGACAGGCAGGCGCGAGCTCACCGGGACGGCGGCGCTCCGGCGCGGTGCTCGCCGATGGTGGCGGGGCAGCAGGGTTCGAGGGGCAGCGCGGTGGAGGCGCTCGTGAGGTCGGGCGGCGGAGCGCGGGCCCGGTGCGGCCCGATTCGGCCCCGGGGCGGGCCGGATCTGGGCCCCGGGCGGCGGCGGCGAAGTGGGGTGCTGGCGGCGGTGACGTGGCGCCCCGCGGTTGGCTCGGGCGGGCGGCGATGCTGATGTGTCGTGACGTGATTCGTCGGAGTGAGGTGGCTAGAGACGTTGGACACGTCGGTCCAGGACGGACATGTCCGGCGGCGCGGTGGGAGGTGGAAGACTAGGGTTTCGTCCGCGAAAAATGAACGGGGTGCACATATTTATAGGTGGAGGGAGCTAGGAGAGTCCAAATGAGGTGCGGTTTGCGGCCACGCGATCGTGATCGAACGAACGAGATGGTGGAAGAGGTTTAGGTGGGTTTTGGGCCACTTTGGAAGGGTGTTGGGCTGCAACACACACGAGGCCTTTTCGGTCCCTCGGTTAAGCGTTGGAGCATCAAACGAAGTCCAAATGGTACGAAACTTGACAAGCGGTCTACGGGTAGTAAACCAAGGCCGCATGTCAAGTATCGGTCCAATCCAGAAATGTTTAATCCCCACACATGAAAGAAAGGTAGAAATGACCACCGGAGGAGAACGGAATGCCGGAATGCAAAACGGACAACGGGGGAAATGCTCGGATGCATGAGACGAACATGTATGCAAATGCCATGCACATGATGACATGATATGCAATGCATGACACGCAAGCAATGACAACGCAACAACAACGAATAACTGGAAGACACCTGGCACAACGGTCTCGGGGCGTTACAACACTCCACCACTACGAGAGGATCTCGTCCCGAGATCTAGAATGGCACTGGAGGGAAAACGGAAGAGAAAGAGAAGAGGTAAGACTAAGTTGCTTCTTCGACAAACGAGTGAGACCAAAGAGCCTTGAAAGGTTAAGCCATTTCCGAGAATAGAATAAACGGGGATGAACGAAGTTGAAACCACTCCGTTAGGAAAAACAAACATGGAAGAACAAATTCGAACAGCACTCTGTTTGATAAGACATGCAAGACTTGATAAGACGGAAAGAACTTGAACAAAGGGGCACAACTCTCCGGTTAAAAACAAGATAGAGAGGGAAAGAATGGTACAATTTGGGCAGCACTTCGACTGACAATGGAAGGAACTGAACATGATCTTGACAAACAAGATGATGGGTTGAAGAGAGCAACAACACAAAGCCTCCGGAACGAAAGAATAGATGTTGTATCGACGGAACAAAAGAACGGAGAAGAAAACAACATCTTCTACCTCCGATGAGCTTGAAAAGCATCTTAAAGAGAAGGGTCGAACGGAATTGTTGGAAAACCAACAACGAAAAGAATAAGCTTGTAGTGGGCTTATGGAAATACGTCTCAAATTATGAGGTGACAACCTGCCACTCACGGTAAAAAGAATTGGATTGATATGAACGAGGAGACGAGAAACTTATTTCACCAGGAGGATAGATGAATAACTTGGGTCATTTATAAACGCCATAGATAGCAACCATCCTTAGGGAAGGCTTTAGGTGAAATATAACCCAAGATAACTCCAATGACGAGATTGATGGATTTGAAATATCTCAATCTTGACAACATGTGAATCATGAAAACATGAACTCAAATTATCAAGAATGACATAATACTACCTCCAATGATATGGTAGAAAGAAATGCACTCCGGATTGCAAGATGAAGAAAGCTTGAGCTTCTGTGAAAAGAATTTTTTATGAACGCTTCGCGAAGAGAAAAATCCTTGATGAAACATCGTGTAGAGTCTCCATGAAGAACTCCGGTAAACAAAAGAATGATCCAAAATAATTGAATGATGAAAAGAATAAGATTGAAGCCTCGCAATGATTTATATAGAGATCTCCGTGATAATATAATTGAAAGAGGTTGAAACTCCGGGAAAAAGAGAAGATGAAACAAAAGAAATCAAGAATTTGACGAGCCACTCCGGAAAATAGGAATTGGATAAACTCGATGAAACAAGAATAAGAATGACATTATGCATATCCTTCACCAATTAAAATTGATGACAAGCAACGGATTTGACATACTACTTATTCTCGTAGAAAGGATTAAGATAGATATAGCGTCAACTTGGAAAGGTCTTCCATGAACCACTGGTAGAATTGACAACGAATAAATTGACAAGGAAGAGTAATCTGGAAGAACCACCGTAAGAAATGAAAATGAACGAAGAAAGGATAAAGGAACACCGGAAAAAATTTGCAAATGAACGAAGATGCTTGAGACAAACTAGATACATGAGAACGAAGAGATCAAGAACTGATTAGAGGATATTTGATTGATGCACCAGCAAGATAGGAGAATGATAACTGACAGCTGAGAATGAATAAACCTGAATTGATGGACTCCGGATAACAAACTGAGAAGACTCTTGAATTTGCTCCGGATAGTTGAAAAGAATTCTCACAATCGAAAACAATTATGAGAGGATGGCAACAAATTAGAACCATGGATCTTTGGAAGAACGGGTAAGGATTTAAGAGGAACTCCTCTTCTTCGGTCTTCAAAATCTGAGAATAACGATGAGAAACAACACCATGAATCGTTTAGACACTCCGGGAGAATCAAAACGAATAGGTTGAGCCAACGATGAAAAGAATTTGAGAGATCTTAGAGAAAGGCATTTGACTGATGATAACTCATTCTTACGTCAAACTTACAAAAAGAATTTGAGAGTAACGCCGGGAAAATAAGAAGAGTCAGGTAAGATCCTGGGAAAAAACCTGTGGGTTAGGGCCCACTCAAAAGATACACCGTTGAAAAGATTACTTGAAAAGGAGAATGCACCGGTTCAATTAAATGACTTGAATGAGATAACATCCTCGAAAGAGCTTGAACGAAAGCAGAGTGAAAACACGAATCTTCGGGATATCTTGAGCACTCTGGAACAAATGAATAGCAAGTGGGGAATGATTATGAGGTGCACCGGCATAAGAAAAACATTGGGAAAAAAGAAAAGACTATGCTCAATACCAAAGCTTGAATTGAATCCACCAGAGAAGAAAGAGAACGAATAATGATGAACTTGAAACTCCGCTACTATCTTCCTGATATTCACCGGATAAGAATATTGACGGAAAAGAATGGAGAGGCTTGACATCAATAACATGATAGTTGAATAAGAAATCAGAATCCTTGAAGGAAAAAGGGTTGGGAGGGTGGGGAAAACAAAGACAACTTGGGACAGATGAAACAACCAACGTTGATATCTTAGATTGAATCTTGCGGATGTGGAATGATCGGATCCACTTGGAAAAAAACACGCCGGTTGAAAAGGATTGACATGACAATCTCGATTATCAAGGAAGGATTAGTATTCACATCGGAATATGAGAACACCACTTGGAAAAGGTATGGAATCAACATTTGACTTCGAAGAAACTCGAATACCACAACTCCAAAACAAAACAAAGGATTGGCTTGCAAAATAAGCTAGAACAAACATATGATAGAGATTTCGTCCGAAGTTTTCGTGGTGGGGCCTTCACGGGCTCGATCGTACAGCACCATCATGTACAAGGCAGTGCACATGACATACGAAGCGTCCCCGAGTCGGCATAGCCAAGGACTCTTTAAGACACAACGAGACCACTGTAAAACCGACCGTGAATAGGCGGACCACTAGACGTCGAACCCCAATTTCAAATCATACATCTGTCGGAAAGATACCCTAAGAGCTACTAGAATTCCCACCTATGAAACTCCCGTACCTTTCCGGTTATGCAATCAGGTGTTGGGGATACAGGGGAAGCATAATATCTCACCCAAACTAGCAAATCCTACATCCAGCTGTATCCATCCTTCAACACATAACCAAGAAACCTTCGGAAATCATCTACCTCAACCTTCGAAAAGCATCCGTTATACAAGTTATGGCGATACTCCCGAACTCCCGCGCCAATACTGGGTGGCGTCAAGGTTATCTCACCAACGAACTGCATAAAAGAGATTTTCGATGTCGGCGTACTAAACTCAGGTATTTCAGAACTGCAACAATAAAATTATGACGACAACACCTCAGAGCTCAACTCCCCGGGACACTTCCACAAAACCCCTGACAGGAGGCACCAAGACAATGTTCTCGTCACAAAACCATCGGAATGATTCCAAGATACCCGTGTGATCCTAAATTTTTTTTAGTGAAATTAGAGAAGAGAAGAGTCAAAACTCTACGTCAGGATGCCTTACCAGAGCAATGAGGAGACTGGGAAGTAAAAAGAATTCCTAAACTCTCCGATATATAATTCCTAAATGACTCAAAACATTTTTCTAGACTCAACTCGTCCGCTAATTCGATCAAGCAGTGGGGGCTCCTAAGGTCGGGGAAGGCTCTGATACCAACTTGTAACACCCTCGATGCGGCTATATCTCCCACGTGTCGAAGCACGACTTAGAGGCATAACCGCATTGAAAGCAATGTCGCAAGTGAGGTAATCTTCACACAACCCATGTAATACATAAGGGAAAGAGATACATAGTTGGCTTACAATCTCCACTTCACACAATACATGAATAAAGCATTACAACATCCAAATACAATCAAGGTCCGACTATGGAACCAAAATAAAAGAAGAACCCCAAATGCGACAAAGGTCCCCGATCGACCCCAACTGGGCTCCACTACTGATCAACTAGAACGAAACAACACAAAGGACAAGATCTTCATCGAGCTCCTCCTGAGCTTGGTTGCGTCATCTGCACGGACTCATCGGCACCTGCAAACTGGTTTTGGAAGTATTTGTGAGTCACGGGGACTCAGTAGTCTCGCACCCTCGCGATCAAGACTATTTAAGCTTATGGGTAAGGTAAAGGTATGAGGTGGAGCTACAGCAAGCGACTAGCATATATGGTGGCTAACATATTCGCAAAAGAGAGTGAGAAGAGAAGGCAAAGCGCGGTCGAGAAGCTATGATCAAGAAGTGATCCTAAAACAACCTACGTCAAGCATAACTCCAACACCGTGTTCACTTCCCGGACTCCGCCGGAAAGAGACCATCACGGTTACACACGCGGTTGATTCATTTTAATTAAGTTAAGGTTCAAGTTATCTACAACCGGACATTAACAAATTCCCATCTGCCCATAACCGCGGGCACGGCTTTCGAAAGTTCAAATCCCTGCAGGGGTGTCCCAACTGAGCCCATGACAAGCTCTCACGGTCAACGAAGGAATAGACCTCCTCCTGAGACAGTCCGATCAGACTCGGTATCCTGGTACTCCAAGACATCCTCGTCAATGGTAAAACGAGTCCAGCAAAGCCGCCCGATGCACCGACATCCTGATGGGAGCTGCACATATCTCGTTCTCAGGGCAACACCGGATAGGTCAAGCTACGAGTAAAACCAGCCCTCAAGTTTCACCGAGCTGGCCCCGCAGGCTGCCCATTTCGGACCAACACTTAGACAAGCACT
>NC_041390.1:436636153-436644170 GCF_002162155.2 Triticum dicoccoides | reverse complement strand
GGGGGGGAAAGGCTAGGTGGCGAATGGTAAAACCAAGGTTGGGCCTTGCTGGAGGAGTTTTATTCAAAGTGAACTATCAAGGGATTCCCATTATAACCCAACCGCGTGAGGAACGCAAAATCCGGGAACATAACACCGATATGACGGAAACTAGGGCGGCAAGAGTGGAACAAAACACCAGGCATAAGGCCGAGCCTTCCACCCTTTACCAAGTATATAGATGCATTAATTAAATAAGATATATCGTGATATCCCAACAAAATATCCATGTTCCAACATGGAACAAGCTTCAATCTTCACCTGCAACTAACAACGCTATAAGAGGGGCCGAGCAAAGCGGTAACATAGCCAAACAACGGTTTGCTAGGACAAGGTGGGTTAGAGGCTTGGTTTAACAATAAGGGAGGCACGATAAGCAAGTGGTCGGTATCGCATCATAGGCATAGCAAAAGAGCGAGCAACTAGCAAGAAAAGATAGAAGTGATTTCGAGGGTATGGTCATCTTGCCTGAAATCCCGCAAGGAAGAAGAACAAGTCCATGAAGAAGTCAAACGGTTGTAGTCGAACGGTTCCTCACAACGCGACGTTATCGGAACCAACCCGAAGAAACAACACCGGAAAGGAGCAAACAACATAGTAAACAACCAACACATGAACATGGTATGATGCACAACCAAGTATGATGCATGACCGGTTTAATGAAGAATGGCATGGCAAAGTGCACAAGCAATCCTACAAATTAAGTGGAGCTCAATATGCAACGCGTTGCATATTGGCGAAACTCCACATTCAAGTTATTTAGTTCGATCTCGTTTATGTACCCAACAAGATTAAATGTTGATTAACATGGCAAGGGGTGAAGCACAAAAAAACTACCTATCTAGGCAAGTTCAAATGAGGCCGGAAACAACGAACAACAATTTCCGGAAACTCCTCATATGCATATATTAGGTTCGGTACTGTTCTGCCCTAAACTCAATTTTAGGGTGGTTAAACATGCAAGATGATGCCACCATGTTATACTAGGCAAAATTCTACCCCATTTACATATAAAGTTTGTTAGGTTTGGAGCTACGGTTGAATAGTTATGAATTAAATCATTTTAACATGGCATAGGAGCAAATTTAACCAAACATCATTTTAAATATTTTAAACATAGATGAAAATGACATATTATGAAACTAGACACAATTTTAAGAATTTTTCATATATAATGTTTTAACATATGATGCACGGTTGTTGAGTTATTATATGCATGAAACAGGAGGGTTTTTCTGTAAAAACTGGTGTCTCTGGAAAAAGCTAAAATTGCAATCAGTGAAAAAAGCAACAACGGGCCAAAATCTGCCGCCCCAACCGGAGAAAAAAGAACACAAGGAGGGGCGCTGGAGGGGCGGCTCACCCATGGGCTTCGGCCCATGAGGAGGGAAGAGGCAGGACGAGGCTGGGCCGGTGGAGATGGGCCTGGACGAGGTCGGGCCCAAGGGCGACGCTCCCCTCATCGTCTCCTTCCTCCGACTGCAAGAGGCAGGAGGCCGTGGCGGTCAACGGCGGCCGGGGAGGGTCTCCGGCGAGGCGGGCACGGCAGGGATCGGCGGGAACGGACGGATCCAGAGGAGAGGGTGCCGGATCCGTCCTCGGAGGAGCTCCAAACTGTGTCGGGAGCGGATCGGGGCGGCGGCCTGCTTCCTGTCGAAGTACAGAGAGAGAGAGAGAGAGAGAGATGAGGAGAGATCAACACAGAGAGAGAGAAAAGCAGAGCCAGGGAGACGGGGAGGCGCGAGCTCACCGGGACGGCGGCGCTCCGGCGCGGTGCTCGCCGACGGTGGCGAGGCAGCAGGGTTCGAGGGGAAACGCGGTGGAGGCGCTCGTGAGGTCGGGCGGCGGAGCACGGGCCCGGCGCGGCCCGATTCGGCCCCGGGGCGGGCCGGATCTGGGCCCCGGGCGGCGGCGGCGAAGTGAGGTGCTGGCGGCGGTGACGTGGTGCCCCACGGTTGGCTCGGGCGGGCGGCGATGCTGTGTCACGACATGATTCATCGGAGTGAGGTGGCTGGAGACGGTGGACACGTCCGGTCCGGGACGGACATGTCCGGCGGCGCGGTGGGAGGTGGAAGACTAGGGTTTCGTCCGCGAAAAATGAACGGGGTGCACATATTTATAGGTGGAGGGAGCTAGGAGAGTCCAAATGAGGTGCGGTTTGTGGCCACGCGATCGTGATCGAACGAACGAGATGATGGAAGAGGTTTAGGTGGGTTTTGGGCCAATTTGGAAGGGTGTTGGGCTGCGACACACACAAGGCCTTTTCGGTCCCTCGGTTAACTGTTGGAGCATCAAACGAAGTCCAAATGGTACGAAACTTGACAGGCGGTCTACCGGTAGTAAACCAAGGCTGCATGGCAAGTCTCGGTCCAATCCGGAAATGTTTAATCCCCACACATGAAAGAAAGGTAGAAATGACCACCGGAGGAGAACGGAACGCCGGAATGCAAAATGGACAACGGGGGAAATGCTCGGATGCATGAGACGAACACGTATGCAAATGCCATGCACATGATGACATGATATGCAATGCATGACACGCAAGCAATGACAACGCAACAACAGCGAATAACTAGAAGACACCTGGCACAACGGTCTCGGGGTGTTACAAGCGACAACTGAGTTGGGCTAGTCATTGGGGGCACATGCGCTAACAGTGACTACAAGGCTGCCATCTAGGTCAAGCTGGCTATGTTAATTAGGACATCTATCGATGGACCCCTTTTCTACGAGTTTATATTTAATTTGAGCTTTGTTCCTCGTCTAGTTTGTCCGTCAGGATTCATGTTGTCTCCTTTGGGCAGTGAGGTTATGATTTCTTGTCATGTGGCATTTTTTCGTGTTATATGTTATAATCCGGCGCTTCAGATCAAAATGACGACAACTGCGCCTCCGAGCCACGTGCACGAGGAGGTGGTTTTGCAATGGAAAAGATCAGAAGAGGGAGAGGCGAGACGGTGGTTTTGGAATGGAGATGATGGAGAGGAGAGGAGGTGGTTTTGCAATGGAGAAGATCAGAAGAGGGAGAGGCGAGATGGTGGTTTTGGAATGGAGATGGTGGAGAGGAGAGGAGGTGGTTTTGCATTGGAGAAGAGGGAGAGGAGCATGCGGCAGCGATTTAGGATTGGACGAGAGGGCCGGTGCGCTGTGACTGGATCAAAATCAAAATCAATTTACCCTTCAATTAAGAAAGTGACCCCACATTAACTAGTCTCCCTTTTATTCTGGGTCATAATTGACCATGATTTTCGCACATAAAATATATGTTATACGTTGCAAAAATAATATAATGTGAAAGTACATTCAGATACGAAGCAAACGATACAATTTTTGGTGACATGCATTCACATTTTGCTTGTCAAATATAGTACATGGTCAAACTTTGACCCAAAATACGCAAAACAACAAAAAAACACTTCCAAGACTAGCACCGCTCTTCCGCTCTTCTCCTCTTAAACCACCGCCGCTCCTCTCCTATTCCAATCTAAATGCAGCGCCGCTCCTCTCCTCTTCCATTTCAAAACCACCGCCCCTCCTCTCCTGTTCCAGTCCAAAACCAGCGTCGCTCCTCTCCCATTCTAATCCAAAACCAGCGCTGCTCGTCTCCTCTTCCATTCAAAAACCACCGCCGGCGAGTGAAGGTGCTCTGGAGAAGTAGATCGATGGAGGAGTACAACCGATACGTGAGGATCGCAGAAGATGACCCTGTGAAGCTAGCTAGGATGTTGGAGATACAGTCTTGGTTTGACAACAAGGACCAACTAGTGGCGACGGCGACATCCATGGCCAAATATCTACAATAGAGCAAAAAGGCGGCGATACTCCCGGAGGGAGTTGTGCCGGAGTACATAGAGCTGCTCCTCTGGGCCATGGAGCAAACAGATTCATCGAATCCAATCGTGTGGGAGCGGTGGTGGGAGTATCGATCGCAGATGGAGCATCCACCAGAGATTGAAGGATCGAGCATCTACAGGGTGCCGTTTGTGAGCGTGTCCTGCTAGAGCGAGCCGGTGGAGTCTTCGTTGACCGAACCCAACTGCAAGAGGAGAAAAGCAGTTGGCCCGACGACGCTTCCCCGCCATCGTCTCCCTCGCCGTTCACATCGTCTCACGAGGCGGTTGTCTGCCGCCGAGGAATAGGAGGGGACTGCCCCCCCAGCCCAATAGTCGGGCAGGTTGTGAGTTTTCAGGAGGAGCTTAGGGTTGTCAGTATTTGCAGGTTGTGAATTGTGTTTTGTGTTGTGTATTTTGAGAGTACTTTCAGATATGAATGTCTTTTGAATTTCAGATTTGTAGTATTGAGCATATGAAGTATTTTATGAATTCTAGAGATCTATTTTTAGCACTAAAAAATGTAGTTTCATAGGAGTATAAAAGTGCAGACAATGTTATTCTTAGAGAAGAAACTGCAAGTTTCAGTTTCAGATAAGAAACTGCAAGTTCAGTTTCAGATAAGAAACTGCAACTTTCAGAGGTAGAGCATTTATATTAACACGGCCTTTTCAAACAGGGTTAACATCATGTTGGAAGTTTTATTCATGGTCGAAAATGGAACTACCAGCCAGTGAACATCATGCTGATCAACATTCATGCATAGCACATCTTCATATGATGCACAGTCAAAATGCCCACACAATGTCGAGTGTGCGAAACACAGAGAAAACGAGGGACGAAGTTTTGGCAAGTATTGAACGTGGTTTTGGGCTGCCCCGTCTAGGCTTTCATTTTTAGCATGCGCAGCCCATGACCTCGGATGGGAGGTCCATAGGCCTGTCTGTATTTTCTTAGGGCCGTCATGTATCGACCGGCCTATGGACCTCCCATCCGAGGTTTTATTTTTGGTAGCCCAATTTATGTATTTTTTTGAAGAAAACACAGAGGTCTGTTCTATTTTTCTATATAAGAATAGGAACGTCAGGTCCAACTTATGTTTCCCTTCTAACTATATTATATATATTTAAATTATTTTATATGTTATTATATATTATTTTTATTGTCATCATATATTTAACAGATACTTACATATGTAAGAAAACAATATCCCACATCTTATTAACTTATAAAATTAATTTCTTAACAAATCAAATCCTGGATTGTTTTGGCACGAAAATCCTAGTAATTGTGTACAAAAGCTTGGTAAGGTTTAAGGCCAAATGTAATAATATCACTTATTATTTAAATATATTTATAACAAAATGCTCAGCCTCTTTTTTTTATAACATTGCTGGCCCAACCCAACATTATAATTAGAATCAGCCCAGCAAAATCGTGTATTTCAAGAAAGTGCAAATGGCCTGTGATTTTTTAGGAAATAAAATAAATGGGCCACATGGACGCTACATTATTTGTTCACCCAGCCCAGCTAATGGCTGTAATTCAAAAAAAGATCAAATTGACTGTAAATTCTAACGCGCGAAAAAGACTATAAATTCTGAAAAAATGGGTTGAATACGTGCCACATTTTTGGAGGCTGAAATGTGGGCCAATAGGTCGAAGCCAACGCAAGTCGTTGTCAATTTAGTAAACAAATGATTCTGACATGTTAGCCATTGAATTTACATCCAATGACCGGCATCCATCTTCAATCTCTCATCTTCTTCCTCGAGCGCCGCCCGAGACCACCTCCCACCTCCTCCTGCTAGCACCTCTGCTTAGCACGCTTCGCTATATGAAGCGCTACTCCATCGTTGGCCAGGCCATCCCTCCACCCCTCCACACCTCCTGTTCTTCTCCACCGACCGCCGAACCACACCGCACTAGAACCAGTTAACCCTCGTACACCTCTCCATCTGCGACTCTACTCCCGCGTCTTCCCATCTCCAACTCGTTGCTGTCCAGGGCCTCGCCGTCGTCCACCACCTTGGATGCGCTCGGCGCGGCATGGTCAACATGGTCAATGAACGACACCATCGAAGTAGACTGTGCATGGAGAGGCTGACAGCTGGGTCCATGGCCGCACACAAGGAAATGCCTCCTTATTACGCGCAAAATAATGATTCCTCCACCTGACATCTGGGATCCACCGGAAGGGCCTCTATATTTCGCGAAAATAACGTGCCCCCCATTGACATGTCGGACCCACCATCTATCTTCGCACGCAAGGATGTGCGTCCTTATTACGCACAAAAAATGAATATTCCCCCTGCCAGGTGGAACACAACATAGTGGGAGGCTGACTTGTGGTCCTACCAAGTTGACGGGGACGGAGGGCTTTGTCAACTTAGTCAATATGAACGATTCTAGCTCCTGTTACCGTACGATGTTCATCCAATGACCATAGTGCTTCTTCAACATCTGGTCTACTTGCTCCAGCCGCCCAAACCAGCGCCAGTCGTGCCGTGTGCTCCTGCCTCCCGTGGCCGGCTGTGATGTCACGAAGGCCTCACCGCCACCTACTACTCCCACCACTGGCCAGGCCATCCCTGTACTCACCCACACCCCCTGTTATTCTGCGGCGACAGCAGCCTCACACCGCAGCCGAACCAGTGAACCCACGTACTCCTCTTCGCGTGGGCATCCATTGCTGCGTCTTCCCCGGCTCCGAGTCGTCCCCTTCCTAGTCCTCGCCGTCGTCCACCGCCGTGGTGCTCTCGGTGCAGCGTGGTTAACGAGGTCAAGGAACAACTTCCATCAGACGTGGACATTACATGGAGAGGCTGACAACTGGGTCCACGGCCGCAGCAAGGAAGTGCCTCCTTATTACGCGCAAAATAATGATTCCTCCACCTGACAGCGGGGACCCACCGAACGGGCCACCGTATTTCATGAAAAAAACGTTTCCCCCTGACTAGTGGGACCCACCAGCTACATCTTCGCATGCAAGGAAGTGCGTCCGGGCCAAAAAAACGATTCGCCCCCCTGACTGCTGGGACTCACCAGCTACATCTTAGCACGCAAGGAAGTACGTCTCGGCAAAAAAAGATTCGCCCCCCTGACTGCTAGGACCCACAAGCTACATCTTCGCACGCAAGGAAGTGCCTGACAGTCGGGACCCACCTGGTCGAAGCGTACGTAGTGTTGTCATTCTGGTCGCGAACGTGTACGTACATATATACTGGTGGATGTAGAGGCGCGCACGTGTCGTAGTAGAGGCGCGTACGTGTCGTAGTAGAGGCGCGCACGTAGCATGTACACGTACGTACAGCGGCCAGGGTGCAAGAAAGAAAATACGGCCACGTATGTGTACATACGGGTGGGGTCTCGAACGCCTACTCGCGGATACGTATGGCCAGGGCTCGTGTACATGGCTGGGTCGGAACAGAGAAACAACGTCGTTGTCGTGTTCATGGGGAGGCAACGGAATGCGTCGTGTTCATCGGGAGGCAACGGAACGCGTGGGAGCCAACCGGCTAGGTCGGAACGGAATGCATGGTCGTGTTCATCGGGAGGGCTTGGACGGAACATGCGATGGAAACAAGGCCTGGCGTATCGCACAACGGAGGAAAATGGACCTCCTACGTTCGGAACGGGGTCCTGTTGATCGGGAGGGGTCCGGCGTACTGCAAAGCGGAGAAAACGGACCTCCTACGGTCGAAACGGGGGTCCTGTTGATTGGGAGGGGTGTGGCGTATCGCAAAACGGACGAAACGGACCTCCTACGGTTGAAACATGGGTCCTGTTGATCGGGAGGGGTGTGGCGTACCGCAAAACGAAGGAAATGGACTTGTGTTGGAGCGCTACGGTCGAAACGGGGGTCTTGTTCATCGGGAGGGGTGTGGCGTACCGCAAAATGGGACTGCACGGGATATTGTTCATCTCCACCGTCGACCTCCTCCAGCCTCCATGGGCTACCGTCGACCTCCTCTAGCCTCCACGGGCTCCTGTTCATCCAGCCTCCACCGCGCGCTACTCCACCGGCTACTGTTCAACCACCCCTCCATGGGCACCCCTCGACCGTCTACTGTTCATCCAATCCTCCACACCACGGGGTCCTATTCAACCACCCCTCCACGGGCACCCCTTCACCGTCTACTATTCAT
>NC_041390.1:436610738-436635997 GCF_002162155.2 Triticum dicoccoides | reverse complement strand
GTTCATCCCAGAGGCAGCATCGATCGGCTTCAGTTAGCAACAGTAGTGAAGGAATCGCTCGATCGGGTTCAGTTAACAGCCATCGATCGATCGCTCGGGTTCAGTAACGCATAGCCTGCAGTGCAATCGCTCGGGTTCAGTTAGAGCCCAACGCCTCGCTCGGGTTCAATTAGAGCCAACGCCTCGCACACGCGCGCGTACGTGTACGAGAGAAACGCGCATCGCTCGGCCCCCGACCTCCCACCGTAACCGGGAACTCCCCGAAATTTTCCTCCCCCTCGCTTCTACCACGGTTTTTTCTGTCATGGACAGCCCAAAGAATGTCATGCAGTTGCGTCTCCGGCCCGCCCAGGACGAAAAGCCCATTTTCTATCATGATTTTTTGTCATAGAAGTGGGAGCCCACCACATCTATGATGATACCGGGTTTTGTCACAATTATCGTCATAGAAGTGTCATATGTATGACAGAAAAAAATTTCGTTCGACCCAAAATGTCACAGATGTGTCTTTTTTTGGTAGTGTATGCTCGTAGACGTGGTTTGGGTGAGTGAATCCATGACAGTTGTGAGATTGTTAATTAATGGTTCAACTTAAGGTGGCAACTTAAATACACATCTGGGTGGATTGTTTGTTGGGCACCTGGGGAAACCAGTGTTGTCCTAGGATATCCCGGAGTACCCGTGTGATGATCCTAAGGTCTTCCACCCATGCTCAAAGGGAACTGAGATATTTTCATGCTAGAAACTTCTGTGTGCAGCCTCAAGCTATTATGGGCTCTAGCATAGTTGAGTAAGTTGCGTGAAGCTCCCGAAGAGGTGGATCAGCAGGTAGAGGGATGTAGGTTGGTATGGTCTGCCCGGTGTAAGGAGTTAATGCTTCTGAAAGACTGTCTCTCGGTCATCCGTTTCTCAACCACCATGTAGTGCGAGAAATCCAACGGAGGAGATCAAGTCTTGTGGGGAAAAGTGCGCAAACCTCTGCAGAGTGTATAAACTAATCATGGTTAGCCGTGTCCCCGGTTATGGACATCTTGAGTATCTAGTACTTGGAGTATCCTAAGTATCTCATCACTATTAAATAATATTGGGTTGTTAATTACTTTAATTGGGATTGAGTTGGAGGAACCTTCTCAATGATGTTTCAACTACCATGATAGTTAAATAAAATCTATTCCTTTGTTGTAGGGAAAGATTGGCTTTTTGCAAAAAAAAACTATAACCGTAGAGCTTTCCACCAGCCAAATATGCATGTAGTGATAGCATTATTCTATTCTTGCTCTATTGTGTTATTTTGCCAGCATATTCCATGTGCTGACCCGTTTTCGGGCTGCAACGTATAATGTTGCAGACTTTTCAGACGAGGAGTAAGGTTCGTTAGGTCGTTGCCGTGCAGCTCAGCTATGTCGTTGGTGTTGATGGACTCACTTTATCTTCCAAGCCTTCCGCTGTTATCGTATTAGATGGCCTTAAGCCATATTTATTATAATAAGTTATCTTTTGAGACATTCGATGTAATAAGTGTGTGATTGCTACTCTGCTATAAATCCTCGAGTATTGTGTATCTCAGCATTACCGATCCAGGGATGACACTGAAGCACAGAGACTTGACCGTTTGAGGTCGGGTCCCTACAAACATGCTCCAATGCACCAAAGTTGGTTGAAAAATCACACGTGTGTCCTTGGGTGAATTTCTAGGTCCCATGCAAGAGATGGGAATGAAATTCAAATACCATGGCACTATTGATTGCTGGCAAAATGTTGAGATGTCTGGTTTTAAAATTCTAGTAAATCCAAAACTCGTCTGAAATTCATGAAACTTGGCATGCTATCATGGAGCAGCATGAACATGCCGTGGTGAAAATTTTGTTCCATTTGGGGTAGGTTCGGGTATAAGCTTCTCACAAACGAGAGCTTCTCACAAGAAGCATGATGGTTTCGATTGGGAACGTACCACCTTTGGTGATGGGACGATATCCGTTGCCTCTTATTGCTTTCAAAAGAAAAATTCTCGTGTCAACATAGAACAACAGGAGTGTTGTGTCAATTTTTGGGATTTTTCGGAAAAAATTGGACATTTTTATGCATTAACTGAGTTTTCAATGCATTTATGTGCATAATTCAAATTTGAACCAGATGCACATGCTCCAGTGCATATAAATTGGTTGAAAAATCAAATATGTGTCCTTGGGTGCATGCTTAGGTCCGATGCTAGAAATGGGAATGAATTTCAAACACCAGGCACCATTGATTGCCGACAAAACATTGAGATGCCTCATTTTTAAATTCTAGTAAAGCCAAAACTCGTCTAAAATTCATGAAACTTGGCATGCTATCATGGAGCGGCATCAACATGCCATGTTAAAAAATTTGTCCCATTTGGGGCAGGATCGGATGGTTTCGGTAGGGAACGTCCCACCTTTGGGGACGAAACGATATCCATTTCCTCTTATTGCTTTCAAAAAATTTCTCGTGTCAACATAGAACAACAGGAGTGTTG
This sequence comes from Triticum dicoccoides, assembly GCF_002162155.2. Lineage (NCBI taxonomy): Eukaryota > Viridiplantae > Streptophyta > Magnoliopsida > Poales > Poaceae > Triticum > Triticum dicoccoides. The sequence continues at coordinate 436,633,500 of NC_041390.1, read as the reverse complement.
TGTCAATTTTTGGGATTTTCCAGGGTTCGTTTGGACATTTTTATGCATTAACTGGGTTTTCTAGGCATTTTATGTGCATAATTCAAATTTGAACTACAAACACATGCTCCAATGCACCAAAGTTGGTTGAAAAATCACATGTGTGTCCTTGGGTGAATTTCTAGGTCCCATGGAAGAGATGAGAATGAAATTCAAACACCATGGCACTGTTGATTGCCGACAAAACGTTGAGATGCCTGGTTTTTAAATTCTAGTAAATCTAAAACTCGCCTGAAATTCATGAAACTTGGCATGCTATCATGGAGCGGCATGAACATGCTGTCGTGAAAATTTTGTCCCATTTGGGGCAGGTTCGTGTATAAGCTTCTCACAAACCAGAGCTTCTCACAACAAGCATGATGGTTTCGATTGGGAACGTACCACCTTTGGTGACGGGAAGATATCCATTGCCTCTTATTGCTTTCAAAAATTTTCTCGTGTCAACATAGAACAACAGGAGTGTTGTGTCAGTTTTTGGGATTTTTCAGGGTTCGTTTGGACATTTTTATGCATTAACTGAGTTTTTAATGCATTTATGTCCATAATTCAAATTTGAACTACATGAACATGCTCCAGTGCATATAAATTGGTTGAAAAATCAAATCTGTGTCCTTGGGTGCATGGTTTGGTCACATGCAAGATATGGGAATGAATTTCAAACACCGGGGCACCGTTGATTGCCGGAAAAACATTGAGATGCCTCGTTTTTAAATTATAGTAAATCAAAAACTCGTCTGAAATTCATGAAACCTGGCGTGCTATCATGGAGCGGCATCAACATGTCGTGTTAAAAAATTTCTCCCATTTGGGGAAGGTTCGGGTATATGCTTCTCACAAACCAGAGCTTCTCACAACAAGCATGATGGTTTCGGTAGGGAGCGTCCCACCTTTGGGGACGAAAAGATATCCATTGCCTCTTATTGCTTTCAAAAAATTTCTCGGGTCAACAAAGAACAACATGAGTGTTGTGTCAATTTTTGGGATTTTTCGGGTTCATTTGGACATTTTTATGCGTTCACTGAGTTTTCAATGCATTTATGTGCATAATTCAAATTTGAACTACATGCACATGCTCTAGTGACTATAAATTGGTTGAAAAATCAAATCCATGTCCTTGGGTGCATGCTTAGGTCCCATGCAAGAAATGGGAATGAATTTCAAACACCAGGGCACCGTTGATTGCCGGTGAAACATTGAGATGCCTCGTTTTTAAATTCTAGTAAATCCAAAACTTGTCTGAAATTCATGAAACTTGGCATGCTTTCATGGAGCGACATCAACATGCCGTGGTAAATTTTTTTGTCCCGTTTGGGGCAGGATTGGGTATATATTTCTCAGAAACCAGAGCTTCTCACAACAAGCATCATGGTTTCGGTAGGGAACGTCCCACCTTTTGGGACGAAACAATATCCACTACCTCTTATTGCTTCCAAATTTTTTCTTGTGTGAACATAGAACAACAGGAGTGTTGTGTCAATTTTTTTGATTTCTGGGGTTCTTTTTGACATTTTTATGCATTAATCGAGTTTTCAATGCATTTATGTGCATAATTCAAATTCGAACTACATGCACATGCTCCAGTGCATATAAATTGGTTGAAAAATCAAATTTGTGTCCTTGGGTGCATGCTTAGGTCCCACGCAAGAAATGGGAATGAATTTCAAACACCAGGGCACCGTTGATTGCTGACAAAACATTGAGATGCCTGATTTTTAAATTCTAGTAAATCCAAAACTCGTCTGAAATTCATGAAACTTGGCATGTTATCATGGAATGGCACCTGACATGATGTGGTATTTTTTGTGTCCATTTTGAGAGAAGGCGCACTCGAATAATGACAGCCAACAAAGGCATTTTGAAAAAATAGCTGCCACTATAATATCTAAAACGTTTGTATAATTCAAACCGTGTGCGTTCTCTTAACCATTCACATGATGCCATGTGTCTTGGTTTTAATGGTTGTAGGAGGGGCCATGCAGACAACTGCTTGACCTTGACTGAACAAGAGGCGTGCCAGTTGTCCTCCAATGCGCATGCTCACAGGGAAGCGTGCGAGCTGTATGCTGCGTAGGCTCACTCGGAAGCGAGCCCTTTGAATTCCATGGCCGCTCGCCTTCCTCTCCATTAATGGCGCCCGAGCCGCTGTTTAATACGGGCGGCCTTACTGTTCGCCTCCCATCCCCCCCCCTCGCAGACCTCCACTGCCATGGCGCAAAATGATCATCTGCCACTAGTCTTCAAGTTTGGTGAAGTCGACTCCGAGCCAGAGGAGGTAGAAAATAAGGAGGAATGGGGCCTCATGGACATGGCCAAGAATGAGCTGGCCTCGCCGGTTGCTGCCCCGCTCCCGTCCCAGCTCCCATCCCCGCGCCTGCGCCAGCGACCATCCAGGTAGCATTGACGCGCTGGTTGCCCAGCACTACCGCAGATCTAGTTGCCGCGGGCGTCAGCGAGGTCTCCGCGGACCCGCGCGAGCTCGCGTACATGCTAGTGCCAGCGCCCGTGCCCGTGCCCGTGCGCGCCCCTCCAACCACTGTACGCCATCCCCCGTGCGTTTGGCTGCACCCGCCGCGCCCGTGGGCGCCCCTCCACCCACCGCGGCGCCGGTCCCCGTGCGTTTGGCTGCACCCGCCGCGCCGGCGCCCATGGCCGTGTCCGTGCACCCCCCCCTCAACGGCATGGGACGCTGCCATCGACCGCTACCTCTCAGCGACGCCAGTTGCCGTCCTACCGTGCCCCGCCCGTCGATCACGCGACGACATGATGCTTGGTTTACAATTGAAGAACATTTTGTGCTGCCTTGAAGACATCAACAACGATGTCCCGGAGGACGACAACGACAACGACGGCGCGGCACGTCGCCTCCGCCGCCACCGGAAATAGTTTTTTTGGGATTTTAATATTGTATCTCGAATTCTCGATCATATGAATATAAATTTGCAGTGTGACTGAATGAAAGATATGGTTTGAACGAACTTGCGTTTTTCTCTCTTAATGTACAGACTTATCAAATGATTTTCTTTTGAAAAAATGTCAACGATTTTTAAATATAAAACACTCATCGCAAACGTTTTAGTTAGAACACCCGTATGCAAACCGACAGCTTCCCCAGGAAGCCAAGGGAAAATGTGCTGAGCAGGATTGCTGCATCCCTTCAACACAAATGGTTGTTTTGCATGACCCGTGTGCAACCACATACAAACAATTGGGTAATATTTGCATATCTGTCATTTTGGGTATGTTGCCATTTCTCAAACTGGAAAGATTGACATTTGTTTATCTAGTAACATTGCCATTTGTCAACCTTGTAACACTACGATTTGTCAAAATATTCAGCTACAAATCACTAGCACTATCTAATTTTTGCAACTAAAATCACTAGCACTGTTCATATGGACACCACTAGCAGGCGTGAGTGCATGGACGCATATGCAGATGTACCATTGATTACATACAACAAGTCATCAACCCACAATGACAACGAGGATACACGTTGGATTATAGATCATTTCCAACAAAACATTCTAGTAAAGTTTTTCTCATACAAGAAAAAACAAAGCGATGAAATGAACTTCAGCTCAACCACTCGTCGGTGTTGGAAACGCTTGCTTTGAACCAGAAGTGATTCTCTGGGAAGGGCCAGCTACTGCCAATCTCGAGACCAACGCAGGACTGAACATCGAGGCTGAAGTGGCCTATGTCAGGACCCATATTGGGACGGTAGGGAAGCATAGTAACGTCCTAGGTATAGATACAGTTGCTTCTCATAAATGGTAGTAATGTTGTGTCAACAACAGCTGGATCGCCTTCCACCATCATTGGATAGTTTTGTCCAAGGAAGAGCGAGTTTCCTCCAAGACTTTCAATACTGAACCAAGGAGAAGGTGTTGGCGCTAGTACACTAGTATCCATCCTGAATACCCTGCAACAAATGTTGGAACAGGTCCGGAGAGTGCGACCATACGAGACAACACATGCTTCCTTAGTAACATCAGTGGTGCCCTGTATACTAATATGTCTCCGTCGTATCTACTTTTCCAAACACTTTTGGCCTTGTATTGGACTCTAACTTGCATGATTTGAATAGAACTAACCCGGACTGACGCTGTTTTGAGCAGAATTGCCATGGTGTTATTTTTGTGCAGAAATAAAAGTTCTCGGAATGACCTGAAAATCAACGGAGATTATTTTTGGAATATATAAAAAATACTAGAAGAAGAATCCACGTCAGGGGGCCCACACCCTGTCCACGAGGGTGGGGGCGCGCCTACCCCCCTGGGCGTGGCCCCTGCTCGTGGGCCCCCTAACGCTCTACCGACCTTAACTCCAACTCCATATATTCGTGTTCGGGGAGAAAAAAAATCAGAGAGAAGGATTCATTGCATTTTATGATACGGAGCTGCCGCCAAGCCCTAAAATCTCTCGGGAGGGCTGATCTGGAGTCCGTTCGGGGCTCCGTATAGGGGAATCCATCGCCATCGTCATCATCAACCTTCCTCCATCACCAATTTCATGATGCTCACCGCCCTGCATGAGTAATGTCATCGTAGGCTTGCTGTATGATGATGGGTTGGATGAGATTTATCCTGTAATCGAGTTAGTTTTGTTAGGGTTTGATCCCTAGTATCCACTATGTTCTGAGATTGATGTTGCTATGACTTTGCTATGCTTAATGCTTGTCACTAGGGCCCGAGTGCCATGATTTCAGATCTGAAACTATTATGTTTTCACGAATATATGTGAGTTCTTGATCCTATCTTGCAATTCTATAGTCACCTATTATGTGTTATGATCCTTTAACCCCGAAGTGACAATAATCGGGACCATTACCGGTGATGACTGTAGTTTGAGGAGTTCATGTATTCACTATGTGTTAATGCTTTGGTCCGATACTCTATTAAAAGGAGGCCTTAATATCCCTTAGTTTCCAATAGGACCCCGCTGCCATGGGAGGGTAGGACAAAAGATGTCATGGAAGTTCTTTTCCATAAAGCGCGTATGACTATATTCGGAATACATGCCTACATGACATTGATGAATTGGAGCTAGTTCTGTGTCACCCTATATTATAATTGTTGCATGATGATCGCATCCGACATAATTCTCCATCACCAATCCAATGCATACGAGCTTTTCATATATTGTTCTTCGCTTATTTACTTTTCCGTTGCTACTGTTACAATCACTATAAAACCCAAGAATATTACTTTTTCTACCATTACCATTATTATCATATTACTTTGCTACTAAATACCTTGCTGCAGATATTTAGTTTCCAGGTGTGGTTGAATTGACAACTCAGCTGCTAATACTTGAGAATATTCTTTGGCTCCCCTTGTGTCGAATCAATAAATTTGAGTTGAATACTCTACCCTCGAAAACTATTGCGATCCCCTATACTTGTGGGTTATCAAGACTATTTTCTGGCGCCGTTGCCAGGGAGCATAGCTCTATTCTTTGAGTCACTTGGGATTTATATCTGCTTTTCATTATGAAGAACTGGAAAGATCAAAGAACCAAGTTTTTTCCCTCAACTATGAGGGGATGTAAGGAACTGCCATCTAGCTCTGCACTTGATTCACCTTCTGTTTTGAGTAAACTTGCGACACCTACACCTGCTATTCATTCTGATATGTCACATGTTATTAATGATGTCACTTCTACTTTGCATGATACTTATGATGAAACTACTTCTATGCTTGATACGACTGTGCCACTAGGTGAATTTCTTGATGAACAACTTGCTAGGGCTAGAGAGAATGAAATTATTGAAACTGATAATATTGATGAAAGTGATGATGAAGATTCTCCCCCTAGATATGAATTGCCTATTGTTCCCGAGGGTTATGTTATGGATGAAGAAACTGCTAGAGACTTCTTAGCTTGCAATGATAGATCTGATCTTAAGAAATTATTAGCTAAGCTCAAAGAAAACTCTTTGAATGCTAGAATGAAATATGACCCTGCTTTTTCTACTTCACATATCTTTATTACTGATAAGGATTATGATTTCTCTGTCGATCTTGAGATAATTACTTTGGTTGGATCTGATCTTTTTTATGGCTATGAATCTGAAACTTTTGTGGCACATCTTACTAAATTAAATGATATAGCCACCCTATTCACTAATGATGAGAAAACTCGTTATTACTTTTTCCTTAAGTTGTTTCCGTTCTCATTAAAGGGTGATGCTAAAACATGGTTTAATTCTCTTGATCCTGGTTGTGTGCGTAGTCCCCAGGATATGATTTATTACTTCTCTGCCGAATATTTCCCCGCTCATAAGAAACAAGCTGCTTTAAGGTAAATATATAATTTTATGCAAATTGAAGAAGAGAGTCTCCCACAAGCTTGGGGGAGGCTTCTCCGATTACTTAATGCTTTGCCCGATCATCCTCACAAGAAAAATGAAATACTTGATATCTTTTATAATGGACTAACCGATGCTTCCAGAGACCACCTGGATAGTTGTGCTGGTTGTGTTTTCAGGGAAAGAACTATTGATCAAGCTGAATTGCTATTGAATAATATGTTGACTAATGAAAACAATTGGACACTTCCTGAACCAACTCCTAAGCCAACTCCGAAGTAAAGGGGTATTCTATTTCTCAGTCCTGAAGATATGCAAGAGGCAAAGAATCTATGAAAGAAAAAGGTATTAAAGCTGAAGATGTTAAGAATTTACCACCTATTGAAGAAATACATGGTCTTGATAACCTGGCACAGGTAGTAAAGGTAAATTCTCTCTATAGATTCGATAAATGTGAAATCCCATTTACTAAGTTTGCTAGCCCATGCTTGGATGCGTTTCATAACTTTATGGTTAAACAAGAAAACTTCAATGCTTATGTTTGTAGACAATTGAAACACAATGCTGATATGCTTGGACACTTGGGTGATTATATGGCTAATGTTAAAGGTTAACTTAAACTTATTAGTAAACATGCTTCTATGGTTACCACTCAAGTAGAACAAGTGCTTAAAGCTCAGAATGATTTGCTCAATGAATTAAATAATAAGAAGAATGATAATGCAGTTAGAGTTATGACTAGAGGTGGTAAAATGACTCAGGAACCTTTGTATCCTGAGGGCCATCCTAAGAGAATTGAGAAAGATTCTCATAGAACTAATGTTGATGCACCTAGTCCTTCTAAAAGGAAGAAAAAAGAAAAATGATAGGACTTTGCATGCTTCTAGTGAACCTGTTATTGACACACCTGAGAATCCCAATGATATTTCTATTTCTGATGCTGAAATACAATCTAGTAATGAACATGAACCTAGTGATAATGTTAATGATGATGTTCATGTTGATGCTCAACCTAGCAATGATAATGACGTAGAGATTGAACCTGCGGTTGATCTTGATAACCCACAACCAAAGAATCAACGTTATGATAAGAGAGACTTTGTTGCTAGGAAGCACGGTAAAGAAAGAGAACCATGGGTTCAGAAACCCATGCCTTTTCCTCCTAAACCATCCAAGAAAAAGGATGATGAGGATTTTGAGCGCTTTGCTAAAATGATTAGACCTATCTTTTTGCGTATGCGTTTGACTGATATGCTTAAAATTAATCCTTATGCTCAATATATGAAGGAAATTATTACTAATAAAAGAAAGATTCCGGAAGCTGAAATTTCCACCATGCTTGCTAATTATACTTTTAAGGGTGGAATATCAAAGAAACTTGGAGATCCCGGAGTACCAACTATACCAAGCTCCATTAAAAGAAACTATGTTAAAACTGCTTTGTGTGATCATGGAGCCGGTGTTAGTGTTATGCCTCTCTCTTTATATCGTAGACTTGATTTGAATAAGTTGACACCTACTGAAATATCTTTACAAATGGCTGATAAATCAACTGCTATACCTATCGGTATTTGTGAGGATGTGCCTGTTGTGGTTGCAAACATTACTATTTTAACAGACTTTGTTATTCTTGATATTCCCGAGGACGATAGTATGTCTATTATTCTTGGAAGACCCTTCTTGAATACTGCAGGGGGTGTTGTTGATTGCACCAAAGGCAATGTCACTTTTCATGTTAATGGTAATGAGCAAATGGTACACTTTCCGAGGAAACAACCTCATGTCCACAGTATCAATTCTATTGGAAAATTTTCAACAATCACTATTGGAGGTTTTGAATTTCCTCTTCCTACTGTCAAGAATAAATATGATATTATTATTGTTGGGGACATGCATATCCCGTTCAGGTAACCTAGTGTTATTCGAAAATTCTCCGGTTTCATGTTATTCGAAATGAGTTTGTTAACAAGACCTGATCAACCTTGTTAGTGGATTCCTTTTGATGAGCATGAGACGGATGAATTTAGAGAACACAACTCTCGATCTCCTTGCTCAAAGCTCCATTCACAAAACTGCTTTGGGGAATTGTTCTCTGGTATGTGACTCCTCCAATGGTCCAATTAGTTTTTGTTCTAGTGCTTTATTCATTGCAAATTTTTTCTGCTTAGGTGACCCTATTCTTGAGCTTGCATGTCAAATTTATATGGTCAAACGTAGTTTTAATACATGATATAGCCTATAGGCACTTGTAGGAGTAGTTTCTATCGATTTTGGAGAGTTTGGTTCACTTTTATTTTTAAGTTGCTAAAAAATTTAGAAATTTTTCAGAGGTAGAAATATGTTTAGGAAAATGTACCAAGGTGGTTCATCAAGGAAGCAAGGCCCCAGGCCCGCGTTATGCGAGGCGGACAATGAACTACCAAGAGATGCTCAAGTGCGGCCTTGTGAATGGCCGTCAGAGGACTTCATGGTTCGGGCAGGAATTAAGGAGGAATTTGAAGCATATGTGCGTAACACCGATCTTGAGAGATTCGTGGCAGATAAGTGCCGTCAGTACTACTACCTCACTGATTCATTTGTGAGAAGGTTTAAATTTTCATCATCACGCAATTCTCAAACTGTCCTATTTGATCTTTATGATAAATCTTATACCATGGACTTAGAATACTTTAATACTGCTTGTAAACTCCCATAGTGGGGCAATGTTAGTGAACCTCGTAAATCTGAATATAAGGATTTTCTTGATAGTATCACTATGGGGGAATCTAGGGAAATCACGCAAGCTACCATAGGGAGCATTCATTTTCCTGCTACACATTATTTTGCTCTCTTAGTAGGTAGATGCATAAATGGTAAGGATGAGGCGTGTCACATGTGTGTTCTTGACCTTAGTGTTCTCAAGAGTGTTGTATTAGGAGATAGACGATATAACTTGGGGGCCATTGTTGCACGTAGGTTGCATAATAATAGTATTGATGGAGATTTCGTTGGTGGAATTTATGCAACATGTTTAGCTGATTTTCTTGAGATACCCATTCGTGGAGATGATATTGAGTTGCCTCCTACTTATTTAGATTATAATGCCATGGTTCGTCATCAGTTTGTTGAGAGGAACAATCAGTTCCTCCAGTACCGACTAATCTTCGACAGATGACGCACCTATCACGTCGCTCTCCTTGCTCCTGCTTTCTTTGACTTTCAAGGAAAAGGGAGATATGTTATAACCAGGGAGGAGGCGACCGAGTACGAGACGAGGGCGGAGGCAGCTCGCCTCCAAGTTGCAGCTTGTCAGGCAATTGCCGCTGCATCTCAGTACGACCCCAACTACAGTTTTGATCCATGGGCATATACCAACTTAGGCCAAAAGCCTAAGCTTGGGGGAGTACATATCTCTCACCGACATTACATTCATGTTCACACACTCATTCCAGTTGTCGGTGCTCCTACTTTTTCATTGTATCATCCATGCTAGTATATTTTCATTTCCTAGCTTTCTTCTTGTGTGTTTGAAAAACCTTAAGAAAAAATAGTTGTAGCTTTTAGCTAGTTTACTTTCCATGCCTGTAGTAGTAGTAATTAAAAAGAAAACCCAAAAATATTTCTTGTTCTTCTTTTGCTTGTTGGGAGCTTTCCCGTGTAAATAGTTTTGTTTATTTTCTTTCCTTTGGGGGTCGAGAGGAGAAGACCATAATGAAAATGTCGAGTGGCTCTTATATGCATTATTGCTGATCTAACAAAGAGCCCATATTACCTTGTCTTCTCTCTTGAATTGAATGCTTGCAGATTCCAGCTTAGTCCAATGCACGTGCACTATTATTATTATCCACACTATTCAGTCGTGCAAGTGAAAGGCAATAATGATGATTATATGATGAACTTATTGAGATGAGGAAAGCTGGTATGAACTCGACCTCTCTTGTTTTTGTAAATATGATTAGTTCACCGTTCCTGATTCAGCCTATTATGAAAGAAACATATTTGCAATGAAAATTAGATATTATAGTTGCTTATGCCATGCTTAATTAGCTAGGATTTTATAATGGTTTACCTTGCGTGCCAACATGCTATTAAAATGGTTGTGATGTGGTATGATGGGGGTGCTATCCTCCTTTGAAGAATTCGAGTGGCTTCACTTGGCACATGTTCACGCATGTAGTTGAAACAAAATCAACATAGCCTCCATGATATTTATGTTCATGGTGCATTATATCCTACTCATGCTTGCATTCGGTGTTGATTAATTTTAATGCATGTTCATGACTATTGTCGCTCTCTAGCTGGTCGCTTCCCAGTCTTTTTCTAGCCTTCACTTGTACTAAGCGGGAATACTGCTTGTGCATCCAATTCCATAAACCCCAAAGTTATTCCATATGAGTCCACCATACCTACCTATATACGGTATCTACCTGCCGTTCCAAGTAAATTTGTATGTGCCAAACTCTAAACCTTCAATTAAACATTCTGTTTTGTATGCTCTAATAGCTCACGTATCAACTAGGGCTGTCTGTATCCTCCATTCTAGGCGGGTTATTCTCAAGAGGAGTGGACTCCGCTCCTCATTCACGAGAAAATGGCTGGTCACCGGGATGCCCAGTCCCATGCTCAAATCAAATCAAAATAATTGCAAACAAAACTCCCCCAGGATTGTTGTTAGTTGGAGGCACCTGTTGTTTTGGGCGAGGCATGGATTGATGCTTGTTGGTGGTGGGGGAGTATAAACTTTATCATTCTGCTTGGGAACCGCCTATAATGTGTGTAGCATGGAAGGCATCAAGATCTCTCGGTTGTTATGTTGACAATGGAAGTATACCGCTCAAAATATTATTCATATCTATTTCAAAACCGAGCTCTGGCACCTCTACAAATCCATGCTTCCCTCTACGAAGGGCTTATCTATTTACTTTTATGTTGAGTCATCATCTTCTTATTAAAAAGCACCTGTTGGAGAGCACCTTTTTAATTTGCATCCATTACTGTTAGTTTACATTGAGTATGACTGTGATTGGATCTCTTTTACCATGAATTACAATGTCTAGTCAGTCCTTGATCTTTAAGGGTGCTCTGCATTTATGTTTTGCGGTCTCAGAAAGGGTTAGCGAGATACCATCTTGTTATATCATATCATGATTGTTTTGAGAAAGTGTTGTCATCCGAGATTTGTTATTATTGCTCGCTAGATGATTATGCCATTGATATGAGTAAACATGAGACCTAAGTGTTATTGTGAATATGGCTAGTTCATAATCTTTGCTGAAAACTTGAATACTAGCTTTACATATTTACAACAACAAGAGCAAACAGAGTTTGTAAAAGTTTTTGTTTATCACTTTCAGTTTATCAACTGAATTGTTTGAGGACAATCAAAGGTTTAAGCTTGGGGGAGTTGACACATCTCCGTCGTATCTACTTTTCCAAACACTTTTGCCCTTGTTTTGGACTCTAACTTGCATGATTTGAATAGAACTAACACCAACATACGCTGTTTTCAGCAGAATTGCCATGGTGTTACTTTTGTGCAGAAATAAAAGTTCTCAGAATGACCTGAAAATCAACGGAGATTATTTTTGGAATATATAAAAAATAATGGAAGAAGAATCCACGTCAGGGGGCCCACACCCTGTCCATGAGGGTGGGGGCGCACCTACCCCCTGGGCACGCCCCCTGCCTCGCGGGCCCCCTGATACTCCACCGACCTCAACTCCAACTCCATATATTCATGTTCGGGGAGAAAAAAAATCAGAGAGAAGGATTCATCGCGTTTTACGTTACGGAGCCGCCGCCAAGCCCGAAACTCTCTCGTGAGGGCTGATCTGGAGTCCGTTCTTGGCTCCGGGGAGGGGAATCCGTCGCCATCGTCATCATCAACCTTCCTCCATCACCAATTTCATGATGCTCACCGCCGTGCGTGAGTAATTCCATCGTAGGCTTGCTGCACGATGATGGGTTGGATGATATTTATCATGTAATCGAGTTAGTTTTGTTAGGGTTTGATGCCTAGTATCCACTATGTTCTGAGATTGATGTTGCTATGACTTTCCTATGCTTAATGCTTGTCACTAGGGCCCGAGTGCCATGATTTCAGATCTGAACCTATTATGTTTTCATGAATATATGTGAGTTCTTGATCCTATCTTGCAAGTCTATAGTCACCTATTATGTGTTATGATCTGTTAACCCCGAGGTGACAATAATCGGGACCATTGCCGGTGATGACCGTAGTTTGAGGAGTTCATGTATTCACTATGTGTTGATGCTTTGGTCCGGTACTCTATTAAAAGGAGGCCTTAATATCCCTTAGTTTCCAATAGGACCCCGTTGCCATGGGAGGGTAGGACAAAAGATGTCATGCAAGTTCTTTTCCATAAAGAACGGATGACTATATTCGGAGTACATGCCTACATTACATTGATGAACTGGAGCTAGTTCTCTGTCACCCTATGTTATAATTGTTGCATGATCGATCGCATCTGACATAATTCTCCATCACCAATCCAATGCCTACGAGCTTTTCATATATTATTCTTCGCTTATTTACTTTTCCGTTGCTACTGTTACAATGACTATAAAACCCAAAAATATTACTTTTGCTACCGTTACCATTATTATCATATTACTTCTCTACTAAATACCTTGCTGCAGATATTAAGTTTCCAGGTGTGGTTGAATTGACAACTCAGCTCCTAATACTTGAGAATATTCTTTGGCTCCCCTTGTGTCGAATCAATAAATTTGGGTTGAATACTCTACCCTCGAAAATTGTTGCGATCCCCTATACTTGTGGGTTATCATACACAGACAAAAAGAGGTGATCCATCAAAATAAGTTCCCAGGCGCCACTGAGTATATGGGTCCTGCTCGTCCTCATGCTCGTGAATAAAATTTTCAAGTATAGGAGGTGGAATGTTCATAGGACCTTGGAAACACAAGAAGGTTAATTAGTAAAGGGAAACTAGCTAACCCACATGCATGTGGATGAAACAATTATAATTACGGTGGAAGTCAAACATACCGAAATCATAAGGATTCCATGCAAAAACATTGCCACGAGTTGTGGCAGCAAACACAAGACCCTCGTATTGAATTGCATCACAGTACTCATCTATTTATATAAACTGATTTTTGAGCAATATCCATCGAGTTGAACCATGAAGGACGGCAACAAGCTTGTCGAAGATAGCGACAACATAAGCATTCCTATAACCCCAAGAGCGGTTGGGAACTCGACAAATTGCAATATTCCGTAGACGATAGTCAGCATGATCGTATTTGAACTCACATAGAATACTGGTGTACTCAACCTCTGGGCAGTCCTCTGAGACTTTTCGAAGTGGAACCTGGTGATAAGAGTACACATTCACAAGTTCCCACTCGCAGTTGTACCCAATATAAACAACCCAATCTCCATTTGCGCCTACCCAAGCCTTGCCCTCAAGTGATGGCATCTTAACATCATACGTATCATTATCAGGTGGCATCAACTTACACAATGCGTGGCTTCCCTCGTCCCCGCACCAGTCAGCAGGGTCACGGCGAAGAAGATAGGGGAGATCAAACCGCTCCTGGACCCTTGGGTTCCTTGTAATGATGTTATTAGTTGAGTCGAGAATGGTCTTGAACGAACCTGCCATGCTAGACAAGGTGATGACATCACACCGATCAATGAGTTCCTCCACCGCGTCATCATTCAGATCGAGGCAAGAATAAGGGGGTCGTTTCCAGCTTGTTCCCTCCATGGAGAATACGATCAAACAATGGCAGAAGGAAGGGTGAAGGCAGATGGAGGAGGGAGGAAGAGCTAGTGTGCGATAGCAATTCCAAATCGAGAGGGAAAGGCGAAGAGTCAATGGACGGTTGCCACGGTACACGAAGAGGCGCCTGGGGAGCGAACAGTTGCCACAGAGGTCACACACTGACGACAAGGGCCGAGTGAACCGCATGCAATCCCATCGCACAACACACACGTCTTGTTAAGTTGAACCGTTGCTGTTCTCTTGTGTCAACGCAAACAGTTCATCTGAGTGAACCGCATGACGTATATCACACACACATTGATCTGGATGACCGCTTCTTTTGTGTTCCTTGATCACAAACAGTTCATCCGAGTGAACTGTATACTGTATATCGCACACACCTTCATCTGGCTGCCTGTTTCTTTTGTGTTGCCTAATCAGAAATAGTTCATCCGAGTGAACTATATGCTGTGTATCGCACACGCCTTCATCTGGCTGCCCGTTTCTTTTGTTCATCCTCATCGCAAATAGTTAATTGAACTGAACCGTATGCCCTTCATCACACACGCAACAAAAATCTAAACTGTGTTTGATGCATCCTCCATCGCAAATATTTTCACCTTTTTTGACGGTTGTCATACACCACCTTTTGTGATTATTGCATCACACACAGTTTCTCGAAGGCTCTCTGATCATAGTGTCGCGTTAGTAGCATCCTGCAATAGTGGTACCTGAAATATAATGCTTAATTCTTTGACCATTTACCACCTTCGGGTTAGTGCCTTCGGCGTTGTTGATTTTGATGGCACCGGAACGGTAAGCCTCCTCGATGATGTAGGGGCCTTCCCATTTCGAGAGAAGTTTTCCTATAAAAAATCTTAAACGAGAGTTGTATAGCAAAACATGATCACCTACATTAAACTCACACTTTTGTATCCTTTTGTAATGCCATCCTTTAACTTTTTCTTTAAACAACTTGGCATTCTCATAGGCTTGGGTTCTCCATTCATCAAGCAAACTTATGTCAAATAACCTCTTCTCACCGGCAAGTTTAAAATCATAGTTGAGATCTTTGATTGCCCAATAAGCTTTATGCTCTAGTTCAAGAGGTAAGTGACATGCTTTTCCATAAACCATTTTATACGGAGACATACCCATAGGGTTCTTATAAGCAGTTCTATAAGCCCATAAAGCATCATCAAGTTTCTTAGACCAATTCTTTCTAGATCTATTAACAGTCTTTTGCAAAATCAATTTAATCTCTCTATTGCTCAATTCTACTTGACTATGACTGAGGGTCATAAGGAGATGCAATTCTATGATTAATATCATACTTAGCAAGCAATTTACGGAAAGCACCATGAATAAAATGTGAACCACCATCAGTCATCAAATATCTAGGGACTCCAAACCTCGGAAAAATAACTTCTTTAAGCATCTTAATAGAAGTGTTATGATCAACACTAATAGTTGGAATAGCTTCTACCAACTTAATAACGTAATCAACAGCAACTAAAATATGTGTACACCCATTAGAGGAAGCAAAAGGTCCCATATAATGAAAGCCCCAAACATCAAATGGTTCAATAACAAGTGAATAATTCAAGGGCATTTCCTGGCGTCTCCTAATATTACAAATTCTTTGACATTCATCACAAGACAAAACATACTTTCAAGCATCCTTGAATAAAGTAGGCCAATAAAAACCAGATTGTAATACCTTGTGTGCAATTCTATCTCCAGCATGGTGTCCTCCGTAGGCCTCGAAGTGGCACTTGCGTAGGATTTGTTCCTGTTCATGCTCAGGTACACAACTTCTAATAACACCATCTACTCCTTTATAAAGGTGTGGGTCATCCCAAAAGTAATGTCTTAAATGATAGATTTTTTTCTTTTGCTGGTATGTGAAACTAGGTGGTATAAATTTAGCAACAATGTAATTAGCATACCATGGAGTATTACGAGGAGCATTTATGACAGCTAATTTCTCATTAGGAAAACTGTCACCAATACGCAGTGGGTGTCAGTGTCAAAACCGGCGGATGTCGGGTAGGGGGTCCCGAACTGTGCATCTAAGGCAGATGGTAACATGAGGCAGGGGACACAATGTTTACCCAGGTTCGGGCCCTCTTGATGGAGGTAATACCCTACGTCCTACTTGATTGATCTTGATGATATGATTATTACAAGAGTTGATCTACCACGAGATCGTAGAGGCTAAACCCTAGAAGCTAGCCTATGATTCTGATTTTTGTTGTCCTATGGACTAAACCTTCTGGTTTATATAGACACCGGAGGGGGCTAGGGTTACACAGAGTCGGTTACAAGGGAGGAGATCTACATATCCGAATTGCCAAGCTTGCCTTCCACGCAAAGGAGAGTCCCACCCGGACACGGGATGAAGTCTTCAATATGGTATCTTCATAGTGTAACTGTCCGACCAAAGTATATAGTCCGGCTGTCCGAGGACCCCCTAATCCAGGACTCCCTTAGTAGCCCCTCAACCAGGCTTCAATGACAATGAGTCCGGCGCGCAGATTGTCTTTGACATTGCAAGGCGGGTTCCTTCTCCGAATACTCCATAGAAGATTTTTGAACCCAAGGGTCGTGTCCGGCTCTGCAAAACAAATTCCACATACTACCATAGAGGGTATAATATTTCCACAAACCAAATCTGCTGACAACTTTTCATAACATGACATCACACCATGGCCCGGTCATTATGCGAACCATTTTTCTCAACCAGCTACTACGCGTATTGCGAGGTAGTTTTATTGGCACGTCTTGTCGAAGCAGAGATCGTGTCCCCTTATCACGGGATTCTCATCAATACGGGTGTGGGTAACCCAACCGTTCCATCAATTGTGTCGCTTAGGGAATAAGTGAGTTTACCAGGCAGGTGGGGAGGCGCATAGCTTCTTCCGTCCTTATAAAGGTACAAGGAATCCTCCTTTTCACCCATGCCTCTTTCTTCCCTACCCATCATTCTTGCGCACTCGAGCTCCAGCGCCCAAGTCCGCATTTTCTTCGTAAAACCACTCCAAACATGTCCGGAGCGGGAGGCAAGTGGATGGTCTCCTCTGTTACGGAGGAGAACATTACGAAGCTCCGGGAAGCCGGATACCTGGCCGCAGACATCGCGCATCGGCTCCCAGACGAGGGGCAGATCGTCCCTACTCCAAGACCCCATGAGAGGGTTGTATTACTCCCCCACTTCGTCCGCGGGTTGGGATTTCCCCTCCACCCATTCGTCCGCGGGCTCATGTTCTACTATGGGCTGTACTTCCATGATCTAGCCCCCAATTTCATCCTCAACATTTCGGTGTTTCTCGTCATGTGCGAGGCCTTCCTCCGCATCAAGCCCCACTTCGGCCTATGGCTGAAGACCTTCAACGTGAAACCGAAGGTGGTGGTCGGCCAGCAGGCGGAGTGCGGAGGCGCCATGGTGGAAAAATGCCTAATGTCACCTGGCTTGAGGGCTCCTATGTGGAGACCGTGAAGAGGTGGCAATCGGGGTGGTTCTACATCACCGAGCCGCGCGGCGTCAACTGGGCGGCGGCCCCCGAATTTCGATCCGGCATCCCCACGCGGCTCACCTCCTGGAAAGAGAAGGGCCTATCCTGGGGTTCATCGGTGGAGCTGACCGGACTCCAAAACTGCGTAAGAAATGTGATAAGCAAGAAAATCAAGCTCGTCAACATGGTCCAGGTCATGCTCTTCCACCGGATCCTTCCGTGTCAAGGACGGGCATTCAATATGTGGGAGTTCGACCCGGCCAAGCACCAGACACTGTGAGAGCTTTTTGACACGACGCACCAAGACGTCTAGAGGGTGCTATTCAAGGCCGCCGAGGTACCTCCTCCCGTTACCGAGGATCGCGGACTCAGTGCAAAGCGCCTTGGCAATCCGGTAAGCTCTTTATAACTCATAAGGTGTTTCTTTCCCCGGTATAATCATGTGGGGGATGTAAGCCTCCATGCCATTTAATAGGAATGGGTCACGATAGCGGAGCAGATCGATTGTCCGGCCCCACTACCCGAGGATCCAGCAAGTGCTCTCTTAACTAAGATTCTGGCTCCGGCGCCCTATGAGGCGCTGGAGAACAAGGCCAAGAAGAAGGCCACAAGGACCAAGAAAGATCTCTGGCGCAAGGTCATATCGGACTCATCGTCCGATAACACCGAGGCGCCCTCCTCCCACGAAAATAAGGAGGAGGAAGAGGAAAGTTCTCCCCACCTAGCCCGGGGAGACAAGAAAAGGAAGGCCGCCCCATCAGGGGAAGCCGAAGGGTCCAAGAAGGGAAGGACTCTCCTTCCGGACTGCTCCCAAGTGGCCGTTGTTAGCGACGAGGAGTGGTTACCAAGGGACAAGCCCCTGGCGAAGTCGTAAGTATCCGGATACCATAATAGTTCTTGGTACATTTTATTTTATTGCTTCTTATCATGCCGAACATGATCATGTAGCCCATCCAAAGCCCATATTGATTTATCCTCTTCGGATGAGCCTTTGGGCCTGTCGGAGATGAATAGCGATTCACTCCCGACCGCCTCCTCCCCCCGCCCTATGGACGACGTCGAGGTGCTGTCTCAAATGGTACCGAACCAAGGGGAGACAGTTCTGGAAGCGCCCCAAGGCGAATTCCGGACGCTGGGCGCACGAGGGGCAAGACTCCCATGGGCTCTAACACCGGGGGCAGCAAGTCTGTGCCGATGGCCTCTGTCCATCCAGGGTCATCGAAAATTTTGCTGGAAGCACTTCGCGGCGCTTCCATTGACAAAGAGCACCACACTATCATTAGTGCGGTGGTCAAGAAGATTTAGTCTGCCAAAAGCGGACTGACTGAAGCCTGTGCCAGCCTCCTAACAGGCTTTGTGGTAAGTAATCAAATTATGAGAAAATGTTATAGCATAGACAGTAGCCCCTGATGCTCTGTTTGGTGTTCGGAAGAAAAGCCGAACAGAGGATCAAATAATAACCACAAGAGTTTAATCAGAATATGTCTATGTCAATAAGCAGGCTCCACTGCTGGCCGCTGCCGCTCACATGGCGGAGGTCTCCACACTGAAGCGGGACCTTGAGCGGTCCGAGGAAGAGCTCGACCTTACCAAGAGGCAGCTCAAAGAGAACAAAGGTAAGTAATACCTTGTATGTTTATTTATAAAGAAAAAGGAAACTTGTCATTGGATCACAGGATCTTCATGAATTTTGCTAGGGGCCACGACCGAAGTGGCAGCCCGGAAGAAGGCGCTACCCGAGGCCGAAAGCAAAGCGGCCAAGGAGAGCGCTGAGCGCGAGAAGCAAGAGGCCCGAGATGGCGAGGTTCAGCAAGAGCTCCAGGAGTTCGTCAAGAAGTACAAGTCCTTGGAGCATGACTCTAAGACACAAGGGTCCGAGCTTGCGAAGGCCCTCGAGAACGCACAAAATGCCAAGGCCGAAGCCCAAAATGCCCTCCAAGAAATTGAGGCGGTCAAGAAGATAGCGGCGGGTAAGGCATTCATTATGCAAAGCAAGCATGTGAAGGAAACTTTCCTTTTACTTACCCGAATTCGGAGTTCTCCAGGAGCGTTCGCAGATCTACCCCGCAGTGCTACCTCTTTTAGCACTGCATTGGTTTTCCTCGAAGAGGAAGGGATGATGCAGCAAAGTAGCATAAGTATTTCCCTCAGTTTTTGAGAACCAAGGTATCAATCCAGTAGGAGGCTACGCGCGAGTCCCTCGTACCTACACAAAACAAATAAATCCTCGCAACCAACGCAAATAGGGGTTGTCAATCCCTATAGGGCCACTTATGAGAGTGAGATCTGGTAGATATGATAAGATAATATTTTTGGTATTTTTATGATAAAGATGCAAACTAAATTAAAGGCAAAGTAAATAGCAAAGTGAATAACTAAGTAGTAGGAGATTGATATGATAAAGATAGACCCGGGGGCCATAGGTTTCACTAGTGGCTTCTCTCGAGAGCATAAGTATTCTATGGTGGGTGAACAAATTACTGTTGAGCAATTGACAGAACTGAGCATAGTTATGAGAATATCTAGGTATGATCATGTATATAGGCATCACGTCTGAGAAAAGTAGACCGACTCCTGCCTGCATCTACAACTATTACTCCAGTCAACGACCGCTATCCAACATGCATCTAGAGTATTAAGTTAAAAACAGAGTAATGCCTTAAGCAAGATGACATGATGTAGAGGGATAGACTCATGCAATATGAAGAAAACCCCATCTTGTTATCCTCGATGGCAACAATACAATACGTGCCTTGCTACCCTTACTGTCACCGGGAAAGGACACCACAAGATTGAACCCAAAGCTAAGCACTTCTGCCATTGCAAGAAAGATCAATCTAGTAGGCCAAACCAAGCTAATAATTCGAAGAGACTTGCAAAGATAACCAATCATACATAAAAGAATTCAGAGAAGATTCAAATATTATTCATAGATAGACATGATCATAAACCCACAATTCATCGGTCTCAACAAACACACCACAAAAAGAAGATTACATCGAATAGATCTCCACAAGAGAGGGGGAGAACATTGTATTGAGATCCAAAAAGAGAGAAGAAGCCATCTAGCTACTAACTATGGACCTGTAGGTCTGAGGTAAACTACTCACACTTCATCGGAGGGGCTATGGTGTTGATGAAGAAGCCCTCCGTGATCGATACCCCCTCCGGCGGCGCTCCGGAACAGGCCCCAAGATGGGATCTCGTGGATACAGAAATTGCGGCGGTGGAATTAGGTTTTTGGCTCCGTATCTGATCGTTTGAGGGTACGTGGGTATATATAGAAGGAAGAAGTACGTCGGTGGAGCAACAGGGGGCCCACGAGGGTGGAGGGCGCACCTGGGGGGGTAGGCGCGCCCCCCTACCTTGTGGCCTCCTGTTACGTGTCTTGACATAGGGTCCAAGTCTCCTGAGTTGTATTCGATGAGAAAATCACGTTCCCGAAGGTTTCATTCCGTTTGGACTCCGTTTGATGTTCCTTTTCTTCGAAACCCTAAAACAGGCAAAAAACAACAATTCTGGGCCGGGCCTCCGGTTAATAGGTTAGTCCCAAAAATAATGTAAAAGTGGATAATAAAGCCCAATAATGTCCAAAACAGTAGATAATATAGCATGGAGAAATCAAAAATTATAGATACGTTGGAGACGTATCAAACGCCGGACTATCCTCCAGCCGAGGATTCGGATGATGTATCCGTCACTAACTCGGAAGTGGAGAGCGCCATGAATCATCGGCGTAGCAGGGCCGTTTTACAAGACCCTGGCTTTTCAAAAGAGGCATTTAACGCATTCAACTCAGCTGATGCATATATCCGAGCTGCTCGAGATGGGCTTAACAGAGCCACAAAGCAGCATTTAAAAGATGTGCGGGTAAGTTTACTTTGTCCGAATATGATAACCATATGCCATTAGCCCCCGAGACTTGAAGCAGATGGTACAACTGATTTAAGTGTCGTTGTATAACCAGGTTCTTATGGAGAAGAACGACCTGCTAGCCCAGGAGCTAAAAAAGTGTCAGACGCAGCTAACTGCTGCCCGTGCGGAACTGGAGAAATCCAAGAAGGCGTCTCCTGGTAATGTTTCCCTCCATCAAGAATCAATGATTATATGCTAGCTGTGCTGATACTGTTGCTTGTCTCATAACAGGTTCGTCGGACCAACTAGAAGAGAAACTGAAGGCCGCTCAAACGGGTGAGAAAGAGGCGAAAAGACTACATGCTGCCGGCGAGCGCGTTCTGACCCGAGTCAGAGAGGAGAAAAAAAACTCCAGATTCCAACATCCAGCTGGGCAAGGAACTGAAAGATGTGTGGGCCCAACTGGCCGACTCCGTGAAGGAGAATAAAAGGCTGCGAGGCGGCATATTCAGTATGTGACCGAACTTACCTTATAATAGTTCGGAGATGAAAGGTACTGACAAATTTATGTTTGCAGGTATGCTGACAGGCCGTCCCGAAGAGGAGATGTTTGGATTGTCGGATGATCTACTGCAGGGGCTGTCCAAATGCACGAGCAAGCTCGGCAGGCAATGCGGAGTGTTGCTAAGGCCTTATGGCCATCCGCCTCCCCTCCAGGAAGTATGGAGGAGCTTGTAGAGCTATTTAAGGGAGCGCGGCGACGTATCCTATTATGGAAAATATTAGCCTGCCGGGAGGGTGCGCGAGAGGCCTGGGCCATGGTGAAAATATGGTATACCAAGCTTGATCCGAATCACATGGCCCGGGTCAGACCATTAGGGTTAGATGGGAAAGAAGTGCCTATTAATTTGGTATATGACCAAGTAGCAGTAGCTGCGAAATATTCCCAACAAGATTGTAAGTTAGATAGCCTATTGGATGGTATAGAGGAGGAAATTTATGAGTCTAAGTGACTATGTACTTTCCTTGACATATGTAAATTCTAGCTGAATTGTAAAACGATTGTCATGGCAGACCTTTTCGCTTCAACCTCGGGACCCGAAGGTGCGGAGTGTTTCCAAATACCCGTGCGGCCGAATAGACCAGGGAATGCATGGAAACTAGGCGTAGGGGTCATAGTTGCTTGAACAGACAAGTTGTATTCGGCTAGTTATGTTATATTACATTAAAGTTGAAAGAAACATCTTCCAAAGAGAATAGTTCCGTTAAGGGTTCCTTTCCCTGGGTGTGCATGCGTTACAGTGCATGTCCGA
>NC_041390.1:436513745-436610229 GCF_002162155.2 Triticum dicoccoides | reverse complement strand
ATATCTTTTGGGGGTTCGCAATGGAGCGAATGCAAGAAACATCTTTAATCCACCGACTGAATATTCCCTTAAGAACGCTAGCTTTCGGCTTCACCAAGCCTGAGGTACGCATACGGATGACCTGGTAGTAACAATCGCAGAGGTGCTCCCTTTGTGCCCTAGCCGAACTAACGGGAACGTAGGGCATAAGCACAGGAGCTAGGCAACCCAGCTTGTCCAAAACTTAAGTCATATCGATGCATATAATGGCGAAGAAAAGGTACATATGGGAAAAACGCATATGTGATGAGCTTGATGCTCGGGTAATAATAGCAAGCTTCTGTACAAGAAGCCCCCAGGTATAATGGACGTACATATTTTAAAGCATATGTGTGCGTCAGGGGTGCGCGGTCTAACCGCACGAAAGCTTTAAGGCTAAAGAGAAAAACAAAAAGAGAGAGAAAGACCAAAAAATGTATTATGGAAACAGCAGGGAGAAGGAGACGAACAAAGAGTTCGGCGCTTAGGCATAGAATCTTCGGAGTCTGGCCGCGTTCCATGGGTTCAGCTCGAGGCGATTATCTGACGCATCACGCAGGCGGTACGCTCCTCCGGAGAGAACTTCGTCAATGATGAAGGGTCCCTCCCATTTGGGCTTGAGTTTGTCCTTTTTATTTTCCGGCAAGCGTAGAACAAGTTCGCCAACGTTATAAGCCTTGTCCCGTACTTCTCTGCTTTGATATCTGCGGGCTTGTTGTTGATAAAATGCATTACAGGCTTTTGCAACGTCACGCTCCTCGCCAGGGCGTCTAGGCTGTCCTGCCGATCGAGCTCGGCCTCTCTCTCTCTCTCTCTCTCTCTCTCTCTTCGTACATGCGCACCCGTACACCATGAAAAAAAGGTGTGTATCCGGTAGTGCGATTGGGCATGGTTCGCAGCCCCTAGAGTACGGAGTCGAGCTCCTCAACCTAGTGTGTGTCTATTTTCCTTCAAAGACCGCACTAGTCTAGGCTTGATGCTGCTCATAATAAGACCATTAGCTTGTTCAACTTCACCATTTGTCTGCGGATGATAGACAGAGGCGTAATCGGGCTTGATTCCTAGATTAGCGCACCAGGTTTTCACTTTGTCGGCTGTAAAGTTGGAGCCGTTATCAGTGATGATGCTATGTGGAACACCATAACGGTGTACGACGCCGGATATGAATTCTATCACCGGCCCGGACTCAGCCGTTTTAACTGGTTTGGCCTCTATCCACTTAGTGAATTTATCCACCATGACCAACAAATATTTTTTCTTACGGCTTCCTCCTTTAAGGGGTCCAACCATATCCAGTCCCCAGACCGCGAAAGGCCAAGTGATGGGGATTGTTTGTAGGGCAGTGGGGGCATATGGCTTTGGTTGGCGAAGAGTTGGCATCCGACGCAACGTTGGACAAGGTCCTGTGCATCTGCTTGGGCCGTCAGCCAATAAAACCCTTTATGAAAGGCCTTGCTAACAAGGGCCCGAGCTGCGGCGTGGTGCCTGCTGAGCCGGCATGAATCTCAGCCAGGAGTTGCGGCGTGGTGCCCGCTGAGACCGGCATGAATCTCAGCCAGGAGCTGCGGCCCCTCCTCCTCGGAGATACATCTTTGAGGTACTCCGGTAGCGCTTCTCTTATAGAGCTCTCCATTGTGAACCTTGTAGGCCTTCGAATGCCGGACAATGCAGTGGGCCTCATTCTGATCCTCATGAAGTTCTTTCCTATTAAGGTAGGCCAAGAAGGGTTCGGTCCATGGGGCAATGACTGCCATATGAGATGGGACGACGGTGTTATTTTGGTGGCTGAGCCTCCGATGATATCGGTGGGTTCGGAATCTGGGGTTGTGTTCGGATCCGGACTAGTATTGCCGCTTTCCCCCTGCCACACCATGGATGGCTTAAAAAGCCTTTCCAGAAAGATGTTAGGTGGGACAGGGTCGCGCTTGGCGCCGATACGAGCAAGAGCGTCTGCCGCTTGATTACTTTCTCGGGCCACGTGATGGAACTCGAGCCCCTCGAACCGAGCCGACATTTTTAGGACGACATTATGATAAGATGCCATCTTCAGATCTTTGGCATCGAAGTCTCCATTTATTTGAGATATTGCAAGGTTTGAGTCCCCTCACACTTCCAGGCGTTGTATGCCCATCGAGACAGCCATCCGGAGACCATGCAATAAGGCCTCGTATTCGGCTGCGTTGTTGGAGTTTGTGTATAGTATTTGGAGTACGTATTGAATGACGTCTCTAGTGGGGGATGTTAAAATGACACCCGCTCCTAGCCCTGCTAGCATTTTGGAGCTATCGAAATACATGACCCAATTGGAATATGTGCCGTACTCTTTAGGGAGTTCGGCCTCCGTCCATTCGGCGACGAAGTCGGCCAGTACTTGGGATTTAATAGCTCGACGTGGTTTGTATGTAATATCGAATGGAAGGAGCTCAATGGCCCATTCGGCAATCCGGCCCGTGGCATCGCGGTTGTTTATTATGTCGTTGAGTGGTACCTCGGAGGCCACCGTGATCGAACACTCCTAGAAGTAGTGTCGTAGATTTCGGGATGCCATGAAGACTACGTATGCTATATTTTGATAATGGGGGTACCGGGATTTGCATGGTGTAAGGACAGTGGACACGTAGTATACTGGGTTCTGAAGCGGGAATTTGTGCCCGTCCTGTTTTCGTTCAACGATGAGTACGGCGCTCACCACTTGATGTGTTGCCGATATGTATAGCAACATGGTTTCGCCGACGTTTGGCGCGGCCAAGATTGGGTTGCTAGCTAGAAGCGTTTTTATTTCTTCCTGTCCGGCTGTTGCCGCGTCCGTCCACTCGAAGTGATCGGTTCGCGTAGAAGGCGATAGAGTGGCAGTGCCTTTTCTCCCAATCTGGAGAGAAAGCGGCTTAGAGCTGCCACACAACCCACGAGTTTTTGGTCTTGTTTAAGGTCTGTTGGCGTAGCCAATTGTGACAGAGCTTAGATTTTGGCTGGATTTGCTTCAATTCCTCTATTGGAGACGATGAAGCCCAGCAGCTTTCCTGCCGGGATGCCAAAAACACACTTTTCCGGATTGAGCTTAATGTCATATGTGCGGAGGTTGTCAAATGTGAGACGTAGGTCGTCTATTAGTGTTTTGACATGCCTTGTCTTTATTATGACGTTGTCCACATAGGCTTCAACTGTCTTTCCGATCTATTTCTCCAGGCATGTTTGGATCATGCGTTGGTAGGTGGCGCCGGTGTTTTTGAGCCCGAAGGGCATGGTGTTGAAGTAGAATGGCCCAAATGGGGTGATGAATGCTTTTGCAGCTTGGTCGGACTCCCTCATTTTGATTTGATGGTATCCGGAATATGCATCGAGGAAACACAACGAGTCGTGTCCTGCGGTATCATCAATGATTTGATCAATGCGGGGGAGGGGGAAGGGATCCTCAGGGCAAGCCTTATTGAGGTATTTAAAATTGACGCACAGGCACCAGGATTTATCCTTCTTTGGTAACATCACTAGGTTTGCCCGCCAGTTCGGATGTTTTATTTCTCTAATGAATCCGGTCTCGATTAG
The DNA here is from genome assembly GCF_002162155.2 of Triticum dicoccoides. Lineage (NCBI taxonomy): Eukaryota > Viridiplantae > Streptophyta > Magnoliopsida > Poales > Poaceae > Triticum > Triticum dicoccoides. The sequence goes on along the minus strand of NC_041390.1, from coordinate 436,606,668 downwards.
CTTGGCTAGCTCCTCTCCCATGACTTGACGTTTGGGTTCGGAAAAGCGCCGCAGTGTTTGTTTGACCGGTTTGTATCCCTTTAATATGTTGAGGCTGTGTTCGGCCAGCTTGCGCGGGATTCCTGGCATGTCAGAAGGGTGCCGAGCGAATATATCCCAGTTTTCGCGAAGAAAATCCCGTAGCGCGGCGTCGACCGTTGGGTCTAGTTGTGCCCCAATAGATGTTGTCTTTTTGGGGTTTGTTGGATGGACCTAGAATTTGACTATTTCTTCCACTGGCTTGAAGGAGGTGGATTTGGGGCGTTTGTCTAAGATCACATCATCCCTGTCCACCGTGGAGCACAGTGCGGTTAATTCTTCGGCCGCGAGTGCTTCAGATAATGCCTCAAGGGCCAGGGATGCAGTTTTATTTTCGGTGCAGAGTGCTGTGTTCGGATCACTTGTGAGAGTGATTATGCCTTTGGGCCCGGGCATCTTAAGCTTCATGTACCCGTAATGAGGTACAACCTGGAAGCATGTAAATGCCTCCCGCCCCAAGAGGGCGTGATATCCGTTGTTGAAAGGGGCCACTTGGAAGGTTATTTCTTTAGACCAATAATTCTCCAACGTGCCGAATACCAAGTCGAGTGTTATTTTTCCCGCACACCGCGCCTCCCGACTGGGAATGATTCCTCGGAAGGTCGTGCTGCTTTCCTCAATGCGGCTCCTGTCTATTTCCATTTTGTGGAGTGTATCTTCGTAGATGAGGTCTAGTCCGCTGCCACCGTCCATGAGAACCTTGGTGGGCCGGAAGCCATCCACGATTAGACTGAGGACCAAGGTGGCTGGTGCTCGGACTGTCCTGTATTTTGGATCGTCACCGACATTAAAAGTTATAGCTGTTTCGTTCCAATGGTTTATTGCTGCTATTTGAAAGACTTCGACGAGTTCGTGTAGTGCTCTTTTGCGCCTATTGTTTGAGGCGAATGTCTCGAAGACCGCCAATACTTTAGGGTCGTCGTCTTCTAGGGGTTGTTGTTCTGGGGTATTCTTGGTGAGGATATCCTCGCCGCTCTTGGCCACTTGCCGGAGTATCCAACATGCTCTAAGGCTATGTGTTGGTATGTTATCCAGTGTTGCGTGTATTTTGCATGGCCCATCGAGCCATCCTTCCAGAACGGTTCCACACCTCGTAGTGGACTTATATTTCTTTACTATTGGACCGGGCGTGTTGCAATGGTGCACCCTTTTCGCCTGAATGAGGGATTGAGTGGGGACTGATGGTTCCCAATGGGCTGCCTGAGTTTTCCATGTGCTTTCCATTGCGCTGTACTTCTGTACGATAGTTGCCAAGTCAGCGAACTGTAGTATGCGACGACGGTTGATGGCGTTGAGGATTCCTTCGTCCGTGCAATTGTTGCGGAATATTGAGATCGCTTCCTCATCGCGGCAATCTTTAATCTTGTCTTTGACAAGAAGGAATCTAGCCCAGAAGTGGTGGACCATTTCCTGAGACTGCTGTTGTATGCTCATGAGAGCGCTTATATTTGGGTGGGTGGGTGGTTTTAAATCTGAACCCTGACCCAATTTTGGATCCGGAGTTTGAAGGAATTCCGAACTTAACAGATCGGGCTCCGGGATATCCACTGATTTCTTAGGCCCGTCGTCCGATTCTATGTTTGGAGGGCAGGATGCATCTCCTCGCAGGTGGGTGTCCGACTCATTGAAATCAGAGATCTAGACATAGTTCATCTTAGTATGGAGGAAGAGTTGTCGTCTCGCTCCTCGACCATCGCTATCTGGTGGGTGATCGGTGGAGATTTGATTTCTCTTTGATCGGGTTTAAGCCCAATTCGATCATAGTCTGTGGCGACCCCTAGGGCGGCGATGCGATCTAGGAGCTCGTTTAAAGACGAGAGCTCCACTGGATCCATCTGCTTGGAGTGTTCGGAGTCGATACGAAGAGGATTTTCTATGACTCGGGAGGTCATTGTCGGCTTAACAACCGAACGAGTGGTCATGGTAATGCCGCCCAGCCGGAGGGTTTGTCCAGGGGCCAGTGCTCCTCCGGCGGTGATATTGTCCTTGAGAACAAGGCGCGCCATCGATCTTGTCATCAACGTCAAAGTGGAACTCTCAATGAAAGCACCAATGTCGGTTTCAAAACCGGCGGATCTCGGGTATGGGGTCCCGAACTGTGCGTCTAAGGTCGATGGTAACAGGAGACAGGGGACATGATGTTTACCCAGGTTCGGGCCCTCTCTATGGAGGTAATACCCTACTTCCTGCTTGATTGGTCTTGATGAATATGAGTATTAGAAGAGTTGATCTACCACAAGATCGTAATGGCTAAACCCTAGAGGTCTAGCTTGTGTGCCTATGATAATGATTGTTCTCCCTTCGGACTAAGCCCTCCGGTTTATATAGACACTTGGGGGATCTTGGGTTACATAAGGTCAGTTACAAAGAAAGGAATCTACTTATTTCATCGCCAAGCTTGCCTTCCACGCCAAGGAGAGTCCCGTCTGGACACGGGTGCAATCTTCGGTCCTCATATCTTCGCAACCCCTCAGTCCGGCCCATGTCTAACAGGCCGGACGCCCGAGGACCCCTTAGTCCAGGACTCCCTCACCCGGTACAGTGCAAGAAAAGAGTCTTGATGACCCACAATATAATGAATCTATCATAGTCCTTCGATAAGTAAGAGTGTCGAACCCAACGAGGAGCAGAAGGAAATGACAAGCGGTTTTCAACAAGGTATTCTCTGCAAGCACTAAAATTATCGGTAACAGATAGTTGTGTGATAAGATAATTTGTAACTGGTAACAAGTAACAAAAGTAACTAAGGTGTAGAAAGGTGGCCCAATCCTTTGGTAGCAAAGGACAAGCCTGGACGAACTCTTATATAAAGCAAAGCGCTCCCGAGGACACATGGGAATTACTGTCATGCTAATTTTCATCATGCTCATATGATTCACGTTCTTTACTTTGATAATTTGATATGTGTGTGGACCGGTCCTTGGGTGATGTCCTTCCTTGGACAAGCCTCCCACTTATGATTAACCCCTCTCGCAAGCATCCACAACTATGAAAGAAGAATTAAGATAAATCTAACCATAGCATGAAACATATGGATCCAAATCAGCCCCTTACGAAGCAACACATAAACTAGGGTTTAAGCTTCTGATAGTCTAGCAACCCATCATCTACTTATTACTTCCCAATGCCTTCCCCTAGGCCCAAATCATGATGAAGTTTCATGTAGTCGACGTTCACATAACATCTCATCAAAATATCGAACGAATACCAAATTCACATGATTGTTTATAGCAAGACTTCTCCCGTGTCATTAGGAACAAACGTAACTACTCACAAAGCATATTCATGTTCATAATCAGAGGATTACTAATTATCATTAAGGATCTGAACATATGATCTTCCACCGGATAAACCAACTAGCATCAACTACAAGGAGTAATCAATACTATTAGCAACCGAACGAATACAACTACCATGGAGTACGACGAGAAGCATTTGTGATAGCTAATTGTTCATCAGGAAAACTATCATGAATAGGTAGTGGGTCATTGATAACCCACAAGTATAGGGGATCGCAACAGTTTTCGAGGGTAGAGTATTCAACCCAAATTTATTGATTCGACAAAAGGGGAGCCAAAGAATATTCTCAAGTATTAGCAGCTGAGTTGTCAATTCAACCACACCTGGAAACTTAATATTTGCATCAAGGTATTTAGTACCAAAGTAATATGATAGTAGTGGTAACGATAGAAAAAGTAATATTTTGGGTTTTACAGTGATTGTAAAAGTAGCAGCGGAAAAGTAAATAAGCGAAGAACAATATATGTAAAGCTCGTAGGCAATGGATTAGTGATAGAGAATTATGCCGGATGCGATTGATAATGTAACAGTCATAACATAGGGTGAGACAGAACTAGCTCCAGTTCATCAATGTAATGTAGGCATGTATTCCGAATATAGTCATACGTGCTTATGGAAACTTGCATGACATCTTTTGTCCTACCCTCCCGTGGCAACGTGGTCCTATTGAAAACTAAGGGATATTAAGGCCTCCTTTTAATAGAGTACCAGACCAAAGCATTAACACATAGTGAATACATGAACTCCTCAAACTACGGTCATCACCGGTAAGTATCCTGATTATTGTCACTTCGGGGTTAATGGATCATAACACATAATAGGTGACTATAGACTTGCAAGATAGGATCAAAAATCTCATATATTGATGAAAACATAATAGGTTCAGATCTGAAATCATGGCACTCGGGCTCTATGGCAACTGTTCGCTCGCCAAGCGCCTCTTCGTGTACCGTGGCAACCGTCCACCAACTCTTCGCCTTTTCCTCTCGATTTGGCACTGCTGTCACATGCTAGCTCTTCCTCCCTCCTCCAATTGCCTTCACCCTTCCTTCTGCCATTGTTTGATCGTCTTCTCCATGGAGGGAACAAGCTGGAAACGACCCCCTTATTCTTGCCTCGATTTGAATGATGATGCGGTGGAGGAACTCACTGATCGGTGCGACATCATCACCTCGTCTAGCATGGCAGGTTTGTTCAAGACCATTCTCGACTCAACTAATAACATCATTACAAGGAACCCAAGGGTCCAAGAGCAGTTTGATCTCCTCTATCTTCTTCGCCATGACCCTGCTGACTGGCGCAGGGACGAGGGAAGCCTCACCTTGTGTAAGTTGATGCCACCTGATAATGATACGTATGATGTAAAGATGCCATCGCTTGAGGGCAAGGCTTGGGCAGGCGCAAATGGAGATTGGGTTGTTTATATTGGGTACAACTGCGAGTGGGAACTTGTGAATGTGTACACTCATCACTAGGTTCCACTTCGAAAAATCTCAGACGACTGCCCAGAGGTTGAGTACATCGGTATTCTATGTGAGTTCAAATATGATCATGCTGACTGTCGTCTACGGAAGATTGCAATTTGTCGAGTTCCCAACCGCTCTTGGGGTTATAGGAATGCTTATGTTGTCTCTATCTTCGACAAGCTTGTTGCCGTCCTTCATGGTTTGACTCAATGGATATTGCTCAAAAATCAGTTTCTATACACGGATGAGTACTGTGATGCAATTCAATACGAGGGTCTTGTGTTTGCTGCCACAACCCATGGCACTATTTTTTCATGGAATCCTTATGATTTCGGTATGTTTGTCTTCCATCGTAATTATAATTGTTTCATCCACATGTATGCGAGTTAGTTAGTTTCCCTTTACTAATTAACCTTCTTGTGTTTCCAAGGTCCTGTGAACATTCCACCACCTATACTTGAAAATTTTATTCACGAGCATGAGGACGAGAAGGACCCATATACTCAGTGGCGCCTGGCAACTTATTCCGATGGATCACCTCTTGTTGTCTGTATATGATAACCCACAAGTATAGGGGATCGCAACCGTTTTTGAGGTTAGAGTATTCAACCCAAATTTATTGATTTGACACAAGGGGAGCCAAAGAATATTCTCAAGTATTAGCAGCGAGTTGTCAATTCAACCACACCTAGAAACTTAATATCTGCAGCAAGGTATTTAGTAGCAAAGTAATATGATAATAATGGTAACGGTAGCAAAAGTAATATTTTTGGGTTTTATAGTGATTGTAACAGTAGCAACGGAAAAGTAAATAAGCGAAGAACAATATATGAAAAGCTTGTAGGCATTGGATCGGTGATGGAGAATTATGTCAGATGCGATCGATCATGTAACAATTATAACATAGGGTGACATAGAACTAGCTCCAATTCATCAATGTAATCTAGGCATGTATTCCGAATATAGTCATACGCGCTTTATGGAAAAGAACTTGCATGACATCTTTTGTCCTACCCTCCCATGGCAGCGGGGTCCTATTGGAAACTAAGGGATATTAAGGCCTCCTTTTAATGGAGTACCAGACCAAAGCATTAACACATAGTGAATACATGAACTCCTCAAACTATGATAATCACCAGTAATGGTCCCGATTATTGTCACTTCGGGGTCAACTGATCATAACACATAATAGGTGACTATAGACTTGCAAGATAGGATCAAGAACTCACATATATTCGTGAAAACATAATAGGTTCAGATCTGAAATCATGGCACTCGGGCCCTAGTGACAAGCATTAAGCATAGCAAAGTTATAGCAACATCAATCTCAGAACATAGTGGATACTAGGGATCAAACCCTAACAAAACTAACTCGATTACATGATAAATCTCATCCAACCTATCACCGTCCAGCAAGCCTATGAGGGAATTACTCACGCACGGCGGTGAGCATCATGAAATTGGTGATGGAGGAAGGTTGATGATGATGATGATGATGATGATGGCGACGGATTCCCCTCTCCGGAGCCCCGAACGGACTCCAGATCAGCCCTCCCGAGAGAGTTTGGGGCTTGGCGGCGGCTCCGTATCGTAAAACGCGATTAATCCTTCTCTCTGATTTTTTTTCTCTCCCCGAAAGTGAATATATGGAGTGAGGGTTGAGGTCGGTGGAGCATCAGGGGGCCCATGAGGCAGGGGGTCGTGCCCAGGGGGGTAGGGCGCGCCCCCACCCTCATGGACAGGCTATGGGCCCCCTGGTGTGGATCTTTCTTCCAGTATTTTTTATATATTCCAAAATAATTCTCCATTGATTTTCAGGTCATTCCGAGAACTTTTATTTCTGCACAAAAATAACACTATGGCAATTCTGCTGAAAACAGCGTCAGTCCGGGTTAGTTCCATTCAAATCATGCAAGTTAGAGTCCAAAACAAGGGCAAACGTGTTTGGAAAAGTAGATACGACGGAGACGTATCAACTCTCCCAAGCTTAAACCTTTGCTTGTCCTCAAGCAATCCAGTTGATAAACCGAAAGTGATAAAGAAAAACTTTTTCAAACTCTGTTTGCTCTTGTTGTTGTAAATACGCAAATCCAACATTCAAGTTTTCAGCAAAGATTATGAACTAACCATATTCAAAATAACATTTAGGTCTCATGTTTACTCATATCAATGGCATAATCATCTAGCGAGCAATAATAACAAATCTCGGATGACAACACTTTCTCAAAACAGTCATGATATGATATAACAAGATGGTATCTCGCTAGCCCTTTCTGAGACCGCAAAACATAAATGCAGAGCACCTTTAAAGATCAAGGACTGACTAGACATTGTAATTCATGGTAAACGAGATCCAATCACAGTCATACTCAATGTAAACTAACAGTAATGGATGCAAATGACAGCGGTGCTCTCCAACAAGTGCTTTTTAATAAGAAGATGATGACTCAACATAAAAGTAAATAGATAAGCCCTTCGTAGAGGGAAGCATGGATTTGCAGAGGTGCCAGAGCTCGGTTTTGAAATAGATATGAATAATATTTTGAGCGATATACTTTCATTGTCAACATAACAACCAAGAGATCTCGATATCTTCCATGCTACACAAATTATAGGCGGTTCCCAAACAGAATGGTAAAGTTTATACTCCCCCTCAACCAACAAGCATCAATCCATGGCTTGCTCGAAACAACGAGTGCCTCCAACTAACAAGAGTCCCGGGGGAGTTTTGTTTGCGGTTATTTTGATTTGAATTGCATAAAGCATGGGACTGGGCATCCCGGTGACCAGCAATTTTCTCGTGAGTGAGGAGCGGAGTCCACTCCTCTTGAGAATAACCCGCCTATCATGGAAGATACAGACAACCCTAGTTGATACATGAGCTGTTCGAGCATGCAAAACAGAATGTTTATTTGAAGGTTTAGAGTTTGGCACATAGAAATTTACTTGGAACAGCAGGTAGATACCATATATAGGTAGGTATGGTGGACTCATATGGAATAACTTTGGGGTTTATGGAGTTGGATGCACAAGCAGTATTCCCGCTTAGTACATGTGAAGGCTAGAAAAAGACTGGGAAGCAACCAGCTAGAGAGCGACAACAGTCATGAACATGCATTAAAATTAATCAACACCGAATGCAAGCATGAGTAGGATATAATGCACCATGAACATAAATATCGTAGAGGCTATGTTGATTTTGTTTCAACTACATGCATGAACATGTGCCAAGTCAAGCCACTCGAATAGTTCAAAAGAGGATACCACCCTATCATACCACATCACAACCATTTTAATAGCATGTTGGCACGCAAGGTAAACCATTATAAGCTCCTAGCTAATTAAGCATGGCATAAGCAACTACAATATCAAATTGTCATTGCAAACATGTTTATTCATAATAGGCTGAATCAGGAACGATGAACTAATCATATTTACAAAAACAAGAGAGGTCGAGTTCATACCAGCTTTTCTCATCTCAATAAATTCATCATATATCGTCATTATTGCCTTTCACTTGCACGACAGAATAGTGTGGATAATAATAATAGTGCATGTGCATCGGACTAAGATGGAATCTACAAGCATTCAATTCAAGAGAGAAGACAAGGTAATATGGGCTCTTTGTTAGATCAATAATAATGCATATGAGAGCCACTTTAACATTTTCATTATGGTCTTCTCCTCTCAACCCCCAAAGAACAAGAAAGAAATAAAACTATTTACACGGAAAATCTCCCAACAAGCAAAAGAAGAACGAGAAATCTTTTTGGGTTTTCTTTTTAATTACTACTACTACAGGCATGGAAAGTAAACTAGCTAAAAAGCTACAACTAATTCGTTTTGCTTTTCTTAAGGTTTATCAAACACACAAGAAGAAAGCATAAAAGGGAAATAAACTAGCATGGATGATACAGTGAAAAAGTATGAGCACCGACAACTAGCATGCGTGTGTGAACATAAATTTAATGTTGGTGAGAAATACGTACTCCCCCAAGCTTAGGCTTTTAGCCTAAGTTGGTCTATGGACATGGTTGGCCTGGCGGATATCCAAAGTTGTAGTTGGGGTCGTACTGAGATGCAACAGCAATTGCCTGATGAGCTGCATCTTGGAGGCGAGCTGTCTCTGCCCTCCTCTCATACTCGGTCGCCTCCTCCATGGTTATAAAATATCGCCCCTTTGCCTAAAATTCAAAGAAAGTAGGTGCAGGGAGAGAGATGTGATAGGTGCGTCGTCTGTCAAGATTAGTCGGTACTAGAGGAACTGATCGTTCCTCTCAACAAACTGATGACGAACCATAGCATCATAATCTAGATAAGAAGGAGGCAACTCAATATCATCTCCACGTATGGGTATCTCAAGAAAGTTAGCTATATGAGTTGCATAAATTCCACCAAAGAAATCTCCATGAATACGATTATTATGCAACCTACGTGCAACTATAGCCCCCAAGTTGTATTGTTTATCTCCTAAAACAGCACTCATGAGAATGCTAAGATCAGGTACACACATGTGACATGCTTCATCTATACCATTTATGCATCTACCTATGAAGAGAGAAAAATAATGTATAGCAGGAAAATGAATGCTCCCTATGGTGGCTTGTGTTACATCTCTAGATTCCCCCATTGTTATACTAGCAAGAAAATCTCTAAATTCAGATTTGCGAGGTTCACTAACATCACCCCACTGTGGAAGTTTACAAGAAGTGGTAAAATCTTCTAAGTCCATTGTATAAGATTTATCATAAAGATCAAACAGGACAGTGTGAGAATTACGTGAAGATGAAAATTTGAACCTTCCTTGAAGAACCACCTTGGTACATTTTCCTAAACATATTTCTTCCTCTAAAAAATTTCTGCAATTTTTAGTAACTCAAAATAAAAGTGAACCAAATTCAACAATATTGATAGCAACTACTCCTACAAGTTCCTAGAGGCAATATCATGCATCAAAACTACTTTTGACCACATAAACTTGACATGCAAGCTCAAGAACAGGGTCACCTAAGCAGCAAAAATTTGCAATGAATAAAGCACTAGAACAAAAACTAATTGGACCATTGGAGGAGTCACATACCAGAGAACAATTCCCCAAAGCAGTTTTGTGAATGGAGCTTTGAGCAAGGAGATCGAAAATGGCAGCAAGATGAGTAAGAACTCGGGTTTGAGCTAGCTAGTGATTTTTTTGGGAGGAAGAAGGAGTGTGTGGTGGCTGGAATAAGTGGAGGGGACCCACGTGGGTCAACGAGGCAGGGGGCGCGCCCAGGGGGTGGGCACGCCCTCCACCCTCGTGGGCACGTGGCTGCTCCCCCTGCTGTGTTTTCAGTGCCAGATATTCTCAAATATTCTAGAAAAAACATATTTAATTTTCAGGGCATTTGGAGAACTTTTATTTTGAGGGTATTTTTTATTGCATGGATAATTCAGAAAAACAGACAAAAAATACTATTTTTGCTTTATTTAATATAAATAACAGAAAGTAAAAAGAGGGTATAGAGAGTTGTGTTCTCTAAATTCATCCGTCTCATGCTCATCAAAAGGAATCCACTAACAAGTTGATCATGTCTTGTTAACAAACTCATTTCGAATAACATGAAACCAGAGAATTTTCGAATAACACTAGGTTACCTCAATGGGGATATGCATGTCCCCAACAATAAGAATATCATACTTCTTCTTGACAGTAGGAAGAGGAAGTTCAAAACCTCCAATAGTGATTGTTGAAATTTTTCCAATAGAATTGATACTGTGGACTTGAGGTTGTTTCCTCGGAAAGTGTACCGTATGCTCATTACCATTAACATGAAAAGTGACATTGCCTTTGGTGCAACCAATAACAGCCCCTGCAGTATTCAAAAAGGGTCTTCCAAGAATAATAGACATATTATCGTCCTCGGGAATATCAAGAATAACAAAGTCCATTAAAATAGTAACGTTTGCAACCACAACATGCACATCATCACAAATGCCGACATGTATAGCAGTTGATTTATCAGCCATTTGCAAAGATATTTGAGTAGATGTCAACTTATTCAAATCAAGTCTACGATATAAAAAGAGAGGCATAACACTAACACCGGCTCCAAGATCACATAAAGCAGTTTTAACATAGTTTCTTTTAATGGAGCATGGCATAGTTGGTACTCCTGGATCTCCAAGTTTCTTTGGTATTCCACCCATAAAAGTGTAATTAGCAAGCATGGTGGAAATTTCAGCTTCCGGTATCTTTCTCTTATTAGTAACTATATCTTTCATATATTTAGCATAAGGATTCATTTTAAGCATGTCAGCCAAACGCATACGCAAAAAGATAGGTCTAATCATTTCAGCAAAGCGCTCAAAATCAAATAATCCTTTTTCTTGGATGGTTTAGGAGGAAAGGGCATGGGTTTCTGAACCCATGGTTCTCTTTCTTTACCGTGCTTCCTAGCAACAAAGTCTCTCTTATCATAACGTTGATTCTTTGATTGTGGGTTATCAAGATAAACAACAGGTTCAATTTCTATATCATTATTATTGCTAGGTTTAGCATTAACATGAACATCATCATTAACATTATCACTAGGTTCATGTTCATTACCAGCTTGTGTTTCAACATCAGAAATAGAAATATCATTGGGATTCCCAGGTGTGTCAACAACAGGTTCACTAGAAGCATGCAAAGTCCTATCATTTTTCTTTTTCTTCCTTTTAGAAGGACTAGGTGCATCAATATTAGTTCTCTGAGAATCTTGCTCAATTCTCTTAGGATGCCCCTCAGGATACAAAGGTTCACTACAAAAAAAGAAACATCTGTGACATTTTGGGTCGAACAAAATTTTTCTATCATACTTATGACACTTCTATGACAATAATTGTGACTAAACACGGTATCATCATAGATGTGGTGGGGTCCTACTTCTATGACAAAAAATCATGACAGAAAATGGGCTTTTCATCTTGGGCAGGCCAGAGACGCGGCTGCATGACATTCTTTGGGCCGTCCATGACGGAAAAACCATGGTAGAAGCGAGGGCGAGGAAAATATCGGGGTGTTCCCGGTTACGGTGGGTGGTCGGGGCCGAGCGATGCGTGTTTCTCCCATACACGCACGCGCGTGGCTGCGAGGCGTTGGGCTCTAACTGAACCCGAGCTATTGCACTGTAGGCTACGTGTTACTGAACCCGAGTGATCAATCCAGCAGGTCGACGCCGTATTCTCGTGCTTCCTTGGCCTCCGCCTCCGTGTACATGGTTACCCGGGGTGAGTCGAACTCGATGTCGGTTGGGATGATCGCCTCGGCACCATACACGAGGAAGAAAGGAGTGAAGCCGGTTGACTTGTTTGGGGTAGTGCGCAGACTCCAGAGGACAGCCGGCAGCTCATCGAGCCAACAGCCGGCTGAACGCTCCAGTGGTACGACCAGTCGGGGCTTGATGCCAGAGAGGATGAGGCCGTTGGCTCGCTCGACCTGGCCGTTTGACTGCGGGTGGGCGATGGACGCTAAGTCCAGCCGGATACCTTGGGCTGCGCAGAAACGTGCCAAGGCTCCTTTGGCAAAATTCGTGCCATTGTCGGTGATGATGCTGTGTGGCACGCCGTACCGAGTTGTTATGTCTGCGATGAATGTCACAGTAGTCGGCCCCTTCAGCTTCTTGATCGGCTTTGCCTCAATCCACTTGGTGAATTTGTCCACGGCGACGAGAAAATGCGTCATGCCGCCGCGCGCCGTCTTGAATGGGCCCACCATGTCCAGTCCCCAAACGGCGAAGGGCCAGGTGAGGGGAATGGTCTTGAGTGCCGAAGCCGGCATGTGTTGCTTGGAGCTGAAGAGTTGGCACCCTTTGCAATATTTAACTAATTCTTTGGCGTCATCCAAAGCAGTCGGCCAGAAGAAACCATGGCGGAAAGCTTTGGCGACGAGTGATCTTGAAGCCGCATGGTGGCCGCATTCTCCTTGGTGAATGTCTCTGAGGATTGCAATGCCCTTCTCTTGCTCGACGCACCGTTGGAGGACTCCAGTGACACTGTGCTTGACGAGTTCTCTTTTGACGATTGTGTATGCTCCGGCTTGACGTTGGACTTGTCTTGCCTCTGTTTCGTCAGCCGGCAGATCTTGGTTTATTAGGAAGTTCTGGATGGACTGAGCCCATGACGGAGCCGCGACTTCTCCTACTGCCAATGTGGCTACTGCCACCAGGGTGGGCGGGCTGGGTGGTGAAATGCTGGAGTCGGCCGCCGGCTGTTGTGTTGGTGCAGTCCCCGGGCCGGCTACTGCATTTCCCCGAGCCGGGTGTGGCAGTCCCCGAGCCGGTTGCCGAAGTCCCCGGGCCGACTACTGAAGTCCCGGGGTCGCCTGCTTGGTTCTTCGAGCCGGACCCGACCGCGTCGGGGTCAGGCGGTACGAAGATGGAATCGCACTCTGGAGACGGCTTGAGGAGGCATTGTAGAGCGACGCCGGTTGGTATTGCTTGCCGAGTGGAGCCTATTCGAGCCAGGGCATCGGCTGGCTCGTTGTCGGCTCGTGGTATGTGGAGGAACTCGCATCCTTCAAAGTATCTGTTGAGTTGTTGAACCAGGAAGCGGTAGCTTGCCATATTTGTGTCCTTGGCGTCCCAGTCACCAGATGACTGCTGAACCACCAAGTCTGAATCGCCATAACATAGGATCCAGCGGATGCCGAGTTCCTTGGCAAGCCGGAGCCCGTGTATGAGTGCCTCGTACTCGGCTACATTGTTGGAGGCGGCAAAGTGAATCTGCAGCGTGTATCTGAGCTTGTCGCCTTTCGGAGAGGTAAGGACGACGCCGGCTCCCAAGCCGGTGCGCATCTTGGACCCGTCAAAGTGCATGCGCCAATGGGTGGAGTCGGGAGCCGGCGGCAGGTACTGGGTCTTGGCCCAGTCGACAAGGAAGTCGGCCAGTGCTTGGGACTTGATGGCGGTGCGGGGCTGGTAGAAGATTGTGTAAGGGCCAGCTCGATGGCCCATTTCGCCACCCGGCCGGATGCGTCCCGGCTGCCTATGATCTCGGCCAGCGGGGCGGTGCATATGACCGTGACGGGATGCTCTTGAAAGTAGGGCTTCAGGTTCTTGGCGGTGAAGTACACGCCGTAACACATCTTCTGGTAGTGCGGGTAGACATGAGCGTTTCTGCCGAGTTGCTTGAGGAGGCACTTCTGCATGCAACGCTGAAAAGTGGCACCGGCATTTCTTAAGCCGAATGTCATAGTCAGGTAGCAGAAGGCTCCAAATGGCGTGATGAAGGTGGTCTTCAGGCGGTCGTCCGGATCTAGCTTTATCTGGTGATATCCTGAGTAAGCATCCAAGAAACTCAACAGCTCACATCCGGCCGTGGAGTCTATTACTTGGTCAATCCTCGGCAGGGCAAAGGGATCTTTAGGGCAGGCCTTGTTGAGGCTTGTGTAGTCTATACACATGCGCCACTTGTTGTTCTTCTTTAACACGAGGACCGTGTTGGCAAGCCACTCTAGAAAGAAGACTTCCATAATGAAGCCGGCTGCCAGAAGTCGGGCTATCTCCTCCCCCACAATCCTTCTCTTTTCCTCTGATAGTCGGTGGAGGGGCTGCTTGACCGGTTTCGTGTCTTTTCGGACGTGTAGTTTGTGCTCGGCGAATTCCTTTGGAACACCCGGCATGTCCTTGGGGGACCATGCAAAGATGTCCCGATTCTCACGGAGGAAATCGGCGAGCTCGCCTTCCTATTTGCTGTTCAGGCTTGTCCCGATGACGGCAAACCTCTCGGGGTGCTCGGGGTCAAGGGGTATCTTCTTGGTTTCTTTGGCCGGCTGGAAAGATCCTTGGGCATCATACTCCTTGGGGTCGGGGAACTGGTTCGGCTGCTGGCTGGCCATGGCCACGACCCGGTCCAACATCCTCTTCTCTTCGGCAATCACAAGAGACTCGGCCAGCCGGCTGCTGGCGGCAGCGCACTCGGAAGACTTCTTGTAATCGCCGGCTACGGTGATGACGCCCTTGGAACTTGGTATCTTCATCTTGAGGTATGCATAGTGGGGAACTGCCATGAACCTGGCCAAGGTGGGTCGGCCAAGCAACGCATGTTAGGGGCTCTCCAGGTCCACCACTTCAAACCAGATTGCTTCCCGGCGGAAATGCTCCTTGTCCCCAAAGAGTACATCAATCTTGATCTTGCCAATGGGGGCGCAGGACAAGCCGGGCACGATGCCATGAAACACTGTCCGAGTAGGCATGAGCTGCTTCGTCTTGACATTTAGCTTCTCCAGGGTGTCACGGTACAGAATGTTGATGCTGCTCCCGCCGTCTATCAGCACGCGGGAGAAGCGGGCAGCGCGTCGGTCCGTCGTGAGGGTGGCTTCCAGGACCAACGCATAAGAGCCGGGAGATGGCATCACCTCTGGATGGTCGGCCCGGCTCCAGCTAATGGGTTTTTCTGACCAATGCATGTGTCCGGCGGGGTTGGCAGTGACCATGCTGACTTCCTGGTGCTCTCGGCGTTTGCCTCGCCGGTCTTCGAGCTGGCTTGTAAAGACGATGTAGGTTGCTTGCTCGTCGGGGAATTCGTCGTGCACGGCTCCGACTGCGGGCCGAGTGGCCGGAGGCGGCGGAGCCGAAGGCGGCACGAGCCCCTCGCCTTTAGAGATTTGGGTGAGCCAATGGCACTTCCGGGTTGTGTGGTTGGAGGGCTTCGCGCCGCTATGGAATTTGCACGGGGCTTCGAGAGTTTGCTCGTAGGAGAAAGCCGGCTGCCAAGCCGGCCGGCCGCCCTTGGGCTTCTTGGGCGCGGGTCGCCCTTCAGGCAGTGCGTCTTCAACCGTGGCCACCTGCCGACTAGCGGGAGGCGGCGCAGGGCCCTTGCGCTTGTGGTCGTTCGGGTGTGGGTGTCGGCCGGAATCCCCTGCCGGTGTCTTGGGCGCCGGGTTGAGTACTTTCCCGGACGCGTCTACCCAGAGCTCGGTCTTCATCGAAGAGTCGACGGTGGCGTATTTGTCTGCTATCTCCAGAAGCTCGTCAAGGGTAGTCGGCTCGTCGCAGAGGAGCTTGTGCTTGAGGAGGGTACCTTCTCGGCACCCGGCAGTGAAGTATTCGATGGCTTGCACCTCGTGCACCCCCTCGCAAGAATTGCGAAGCTCGGCCCAACACGTGAGGTAGTCGCGAGTGGACTCGGCTGGGCCCTGTACGCACAGGGAGAGCTGCCTGGGCTTGGGGGCCCGCTTGTAGGTGCTGGTGAAGTTGTGGATGAAAGCTTCGGTGAAATCTAGCCAGCTGTTGATGCTGAGAGGCTTGAGGCTGTTGAGCCAGGTCCGCGCCGTGCCTTGCAGCATGAGGGGCACGTACTTCACGGCAACACGCCGGTTGCCGTTGGCTATGCTGACTTCCCTGGAGTAGTCGATCAACCAATCTTCTGGCTTCACGGAGCTGTTGTACTTGGGCGTGTCTCTTGGGAGCGAGAACCCTTTGGGGAAAGGCTCGTCGCGGATGCGGGGGCCGAAACAAGGCGGGCCGACATTGTCTTCTTCTCCCAGCACCAGGGATCGCGCCAGGCGGTCGATCCGATGGCGGGCGTCGTTCTCGCCGACTCCTTCGCGGCGACCTAGTCGGCCGCTGAGAGTCGGGTGCGCCACTGGCGGCGGGGTGGGATATCTCTCTCCACGGGGTCGAGGCGGAGGCGGGTTGCCCCGCCATTCCATGGCTCGGGGATGGCCGTCCGCGTCTCGCTCGATGGAGATTCAGGTCCGGCTTCGGCTGGCCGCCGGCTCTTTATCGCGCCGCGCGTGGGCATTGGTCGTAGTCGGTGTCCAGGACGTCGTGTCGTGATCTCGGCGCGGGGGAGGGGTTCCCGCGCGGGCGTCGGCTTCGTGCCGCCGTGAGGCCGCATCAATCAGTTGCTGGATGCGCCGGGTCACATGGGGGAGTTCTTCGGCCTCCAAGCCGTCCAACTCGTCCACGGCCGCCTGGGCAGCACGCAAGTTCTCGAGCGGAGTGGCATAGACCGGGCGGTCGACTCCCAGCATGTCGGCGATGACGGCGCCGCGTTGCTTGACAATGCCGGCCCGGCTTGGCCCGCCCGGGGCCGGCGTGCCGAAGGCGGCGCGGTCAGCTTCGCGCTGGTAGGCCTCAGTGAGGCGTCTCACGGAAGCTAGCCTCCGGCCCTCTGCGAGGAGGGCGAGGCGGCGCGCCTGCAGTGCTTCGTCGTCGGCATCAGCCGGGAGGGGGGTGGACAAGTCGTGGGCCGCCACGTGCGGGGCGTCGTGGGCGCTCTCGTCGCCGTGGCCGACGACTATCACTTTGGTGGTGACAGTATCGCGGCCGTCGGTCCAAGGAAGCGGGTCGTTGTAGATCGCGACGTTGGTGGGGAAGGTGTCGAAGGAGGCCGTGTCGGAGCCGACATGCATCGGGTCGGTGGAGCCAACCGACTCCAGATCCACAGCGGGCTCGCTGGAGACACGGAGCTGGCCGAGGAGGTTGGCGAGGTGGTCGGTGCCCGCATCGGAGGCGAGCTTGTCAGAGATGAGGGTTTCGTCGAGGAGATTGGCGAGGCTGCTCACCACGCAGATGCTGGCGAAGCCTTGCAGCGCGTCGTGGCAAGCGCCATCGGGCGTGCCGGGCTGGCTACGCTCGCTGGGGAGGAAGAGGGTTCCCGTCCAGAACAGGTCTCCGGACGACGGTGCACCTGGCCCCATGGTGGGTGCCAAATGTCGGGTGGTAGGTGCGACATATGCCAACGGGTGGCTTATCATTGTGGGAGCCAGTAAGACGTCGCCGGTGCCTGGAAACGGGATGAGGCGAAGACATGCACGCCGGCGAATCTTACCCAGCTTCGGGGCTCTCCGTGGAGATAACACCCCTACTGCTGCTCTGCGGGGTCTCCGCATGATCACTAGATGGACAAGTAGCTACACAATGCTCCTTGAGCTGTTCGGTGGGAGGAGGAAGAAGGGCACGGCTAGCTTGCTTCTTCTCCATGTGTGGTGTCTAAAACTAGCTGGGGGTTCCAACCCTTTGCATGGGCACCCCGGGGGGCTTATATAGGCCTACCCCCCGGGGGTACAATGGTAATCCGACTGGGCGCGGGGCCCAGCCGTCTGTGACTACGCTCGCTGGCTTCTGCGCCGACTGCTGGGGCCCGCCGCCGGCTCGCTTCCCCCCTTACCGCGCCTTGTCTCCTTAATGGGGTGTCTCCTTCAAGGGGGGAAGCGAGCCGGCTGCAGGGAGCCGGCCCCGTCTCGGGCCGACTGGGGGAGGCCTGGCCGCCTTCGGGCGTCTCTCTGCCCGAAGGGGCCCACCGCCCGTGGGCCTCGCTGGCGGCCCATCGTGGGTGACATCAGAGTCAACATGGCAACAGTGTCGCGCCGGACGGGTCATGCCCACTCCGTACGGCGCGCTGTGCCAGGCGTGCTCCGGGATTCGGGGGTGGCAGGCTTCACTGTAGCCACGCCCCGTCACATTGCTGCTAGGTGGATGCAAACTTTGAGGGTACGGTCTCGACCGCTTCATGGGAGCCGGCTTCTCGGAGTCGGCCTTCTCGCGGCCGGCTTCTCGAAGTCGGCCCTCCCATGGCTTTCTTCATGAGGGCTAAAGTCGGGCCGCCTTCCGAAAGCCGGGCTGGGTGACATCCAGCAAGGGAAAGGCGGCCCCATGTCTTGGATTCTTGAGTGCCGGACGGGCTCGTAATTTTTTCAGAAGGGCCAGGGGAAGCCGGCTAGGCTACCCATGGCTATTTACTCCGACAGCGACAGCACAGCCGGCCATGGGAGGCAGGAGCATGCGGCACGCCCGACGATGCTTTGGGCGGCTAGAGCAAGAAGACCAGAGGTTGAAGAAGCACTACGGCCGTTGGATGGACATCGTACGGTCACTGGAGCTAGAATCGTTCATATTGACTAAGTTGACAAAGCACTCCGTCCCCATCAACTTAGTAGGCCCACAAGTCAGCCACCCACCAAGGTGGGTCCCAACTAGCAGGGGGAGTATTTATTTTTTTGTGCATAATAAGGAGGCACTTCCGGTGGGTCCGAGCTGATAGCGGGGGGAAAGTTTTTTCGCAAAATATGGTGGCCCGTCCGGTGGGTCCTAGCAGTCATGGGGGAAACATTTTTTCGCCAAATACGGTGGCCCCTCCGGTGGGTCCCTGCTGTCAGGTGGAGGAATAATTATTTTGGGTGTAATAAGGAGGCACTTCCTTGCGGCTGCCGTGGACCCAGCTGTCAGCCTCTACACGTACAGCACTCTTCGGATGGAAGTCGTTCCTTGACCACGTAGAGCACGCCGCACCGAGAGCACCGGGGCGGTGGACGACGGTGAGGCCTAGGAAGGGGACGACGTGGAGCCGGGGAAGACGCAGCAGTGGATGCCCACGCGTAGAGGAGTATGAGGGTTCGTTGGTTCGCTACGGTGTGAGGCTGCCGTTGCCGTAGAATAACAGGGGGTGTGGGTGAGTAGAGGGATGGCCTGGCCAGCGGTGGGAGTAGTAGGGGGCGGTGAGGCCTCCCCGGCATCACAGCCGGCCACGGGAGGCAGGGGCACGAGGCACGACCGGCGCTGCTTTGGGCGGCTGGAGCAAGAAGACCTGAGGTTGAAGAAGCACTACGGCCGTTGGATGGACATCGTATGGTCACTGGAGCTAGAATCATTCATATTGACTAAGTTGACAAAGCCCTCCATCCCCGTCAACTTAGTTGGCCCACAAGTCAGCCTCCCACTATTGTGGGTCCCAGCTAGCAGTGGCGTATTCATTTTCTGTGCATAATAAGGAGGCACTTCCTTGCGTGCAAAGATATAGCTGGTGGGTCCGACCTGTCAACGGTGGGAATGTTTTTCGCGAAATACAGAGGCCCTTCTGATGGGTCCCAGCTATCAGGTGGAGGAATCATTATTTTGCATGTAATGAGGAGGCATTTCCTTGCGTGCGACCGTGGACCCAGCTATCAGCCTCTCCATGCACAGTCTACTTCTGATGGTGTCGTTCGTTGACCATGTTGACCACTCCGCACCGAGCGCATCCAAGATGGTGGACGACAGCGAGGCCTCGGACAACAATGAGCCAGAGATGGGAAGACGCGGGAGTAGAGTCGCAGACGGAGAGGTGTACGAGGGTTAACTAGTTCTAGTGCGGTGTGGTTCGTCAGTCGGTGGAGAAGAACAGGAGGTGTGGAGGGGTGGAGGCGAGAGAGGTGGTCCTGGCGGCGCTAGAGGAAGAAGACGAGAGATTAAAGATGGATGCCGGCCGTTGGATATAAATCCAACGGCTAACGATGTCAGAATCATTTGTTGACTAAGTTGACAATGACTTGCATTGGCTTCGACGTATTGGCCCACATTTCAGCCTCCAAAAATGTGGCACGTATTCAACACATTTTTTCAGAAAATACAGTCTTTTTTGCGGGGTAGAATTTATAGTCCATTTGATCTCTTTTTTTTGAATTACAGTCCATTAGCTGGGCTGGATGAACAAATAATGTAGCGTCCATGTGGCCCATTTATGTTTTTCCTAAAAAATTACAGGCCATTTGCACTTTCTCAAAATATACGATTTTGCTGGGCTTATTATAATTATAATGTTGGGGGTGGGCGCAGCAATGTTATCAAAAAATAAATAGGGGCTGAGCATTTTGTTATATATATATATATATATATAACATAATAATAAGTGATTTATTATTACATTGGTCCTTAAATCTTACCAAGCTTTTGTACACAATGACCATGATTTTCGTTGCCAAAAAAATCCAGGATTTTATTGTTAAGAAATTATTTTTATAAGTTAATAAGATGTGGGATATTGTTTTCTTACATATGTAAGTATCTGTTAAATATATGATGACAATAACAATTATATATAATAACATATAAAGTAATTTAAATATATATAATATAGTTAGAAGGGAAACATAAGTTGGACCAGGCGTTCCTATTCTTATATAGAAAAATAGAACAGACCTCTGCGTTTTCTTCAAAAAAAATACATAAATTGGGTTGCCGATGTTTCGGGAAAAATAAAACCTCGGATGGGAGGTCCATAGGCCGGTCGATACATGACGGCCCTCAAGAAAATACAAACAGGCCTATGGACCTTCCATCCGAGGTCATGGGCTGCGCATGTTACAAAAGAAAGCCTAGATGGGGAAGCCCAAAACCCAGCTGATACTTGCTGCCCCAGTGATAGTAAATGATACCTGCCAGCTCCCCGGCTTCGTTGTGAATTTATCTCCTATAGTAACTATGTTGAAGCACCTAAAAAAATGTAACTATGTTGACAAACCCATGGGCCCCAACGTCAGTATAGCATTAGGAGGAACTATTTTTTGATGAAGCACTTGCTTGCATACGACCATAGACCTGGCGGGACCCGACTCTCTGCCTCTCCACGTACAGTCCTCTCCAGATTCCTCTCATTTGTTCAGCATGTTCACAACGGCAGACAGCGGCGTCGCGGCGAGCGCACAAAGTCGCAGGAGGAGATCCGACCACCTGAGGAAGCGCCTTATTAGTAACGAAACAACTGAACTAGCCCAGTGGCCGAGTGACACTACCCGATAGCTGTTTCGCCCGGGTTCGATCCCACCTGTGCAGAGAAAACATCTCCAAACTTTTTGCCTCTGCCTTTATTGACATGTGGGTCCCAATTGTCATCTACGCACACCACGTCCTACACTTGCCAAAACTTCGTCCCTCGTTTTCTCTGTTTTTCACACACTCGACATTGATCAGCATGATGTTAACTAGCTGGTAGTTCTAGTTTCGACCATGAATTAAACTTCCAGCATGATGTTAACACTGTTTGAAAAGGCCGTGTTAATATAAATGCTCTGCCTCTGAAAGTTGCAGTTTCTTATCTGAAACTAAACTTGGAGTTTCTTATCAGAAACTGAAATTTGTAGTTTCTTCTCTGAAAATCACTTGTCAGCGACCGAAAGGCAGGGGAACCTCTCCTATCCATCATATCCATTCCAAAACCACCGTCTCGCCTATTGTAAGTGCATCTAGTGCCACCCCTAGTTGGTTTTGGAGTATTGACGACAAACCTGGTTGAGGGACTAATGTGTTTGTGAGAATTGCCGGACAACACAGGCAGTAGTCCCTCATTGATTCAGTTTACCAACAGGAGATGACCCCTAAAAATGTATGAAGACAAAGGTGGTATGTGAAGATATTCACATTGAAGACTATGGCAAGAGAAGACATCGCGTGAAGACTATGGAGCGCGAAGACTTAGTTGTTTCATTGTTTCCTTTTCTTCTTTGTTGAGTCATAGGAACCACCGTACTATTAAGTGGGGTCCCAGTGAACAAAGTCAAAGTGACTGAAGTGATGCTTATCCACACTCCTATGTCTTCGAGCGAAGACAATGAGAGCAAAACTTATCCAGAGCTGGATAAGTCAGCTTTACTTGAAGCCCAAGTGAAGTTGCCGCGTGTGTTTGAAATCTGACCGTTGTAACATGTGTCAGTTCCTTAGTGACCCAAGGTCATTTCGGACAAATCAGGTCGGGTTGCCTAGTGGCTATAAATAGCCCACCCCCCTACACCATAAATTGGTTGGCTGCTCAGAGTTAGTGCACGACTTTTGTCGTTTGAGAGCAACCCAACTCCGAAGCCTTTGAGAGAGAGAGAAATCCTTGCGAGGACAAAGCCCTAAACACCCAGAGCCAAAGAGTGTTAGGCATCACTGAAGTCTTCCTGTCTGTGTGATCTGAAGACTTGTTACACTTGAGGACTATGAATCCTCCAATCGGTTAGGCGTCGTGTTCTGAGCATCCAAGAGTCATTGTGGATCACCGATGGATGAAGTCTGTGAAGGTTTGGAAGTCTAACTTGAAGACTTACCTGAGTGATCAGGCGAGGACTGGGTGTCCTTAGCTCAAGGGGAATAAGGTGAAGACACGGTCTTCTGAGTTAAATCTCAGCCTCCCTAACCAGACGCACAGTTGTCACAGCAACTAGAACTGGTCCAACAAATCATTGTATTCAACAAGCAACTGGTTCTATCCTTCCCATCTCTTTATTTACAGTTGGTCCTTGTGAAGTCATTGCCTATTTGCATTATCTATTTGTCTTCACTGTGTGACCATTTGTTCTGATTGGCTTCATACTATCTTCCATCCCGATCCATACTGCCTAGCTGCTATTAGTCTTTGTGCTTTCACTTCGTTGAATACTTGACTATGGCTTTCCTAGTGTAGTCTACCTTCCGCTGCATGTTAATAGGTTCATTTCTATCGTTTCTCTTCGAAACTTAAATGTTTTGAATACTTTCATAAAAATCGCCTATTCACCCCCCTCTAGTCGATAACTAGCACTTTCAATTGGTATCAGAGCAAGGTACTCCCTTGTTCTATGTGATTCGGTTTAACCACCTAGAGTTTTAGCTATGTCGACTGCAGGGATAATCAAAGTCTCCGCTGCATGCCCCGTCTTTGATGGAACTGAATATCCCTATTGGAAGAATAAGATGCGTATGCATCTTGAAGCCATTGATATCGACCTCTGGTATGTCATCAAGAATGGCGTTCCCAAGACTGGTGAAGGTGTCACCCTGCTGATGTCAAGAAGTTCGTTCAACTAGATTCTACTGCCAAGAACATCATCTGTGGTCATATGACCAAAGGACAGTATGGCCGTGTGAGTGCTCTGGAAACATCGAAGCTAGTCTGGGACTGGCTCTCCAAGGTCAACGAAGGCGTCTCAACCCAGAGAGATCAAAGGATCAGTGTCCTTCACAACCTCTTCAACCACTTCAAGAGAAACAACAATGAGAATGTTCAGCTCATGTTTGATCGCCTCACTGACATCACAATTGAGCTTCAAGTTCTCGGTGCTACTGAGATCACCAAACATGAAATCATCAAGACGCTCCTAAGATCACTTGAAAGCTCATTTGACACCCTAGCCCTGATGATTCAAGAACGCCCTGACTTCAAGACACTCGATCTGTCTGACATACTTGAAAGGCTCAACACACATGAGTTTCAGCTTTCTGAGAAAAGAGATATCTACGGTCCAAACTATGGCCGAACTCGTGCCTTGAAGGCAAAAGCTATTTCCTCATCTGAAAAAGAATCTGACTGCAGTTCTGATGATCCTGAAGACATTGGAATGGAGCTTGCTATGCTTGTGAAGAAGTTCCAGAAATTCACCAAGAAAAAAGGCTTCAGAAAGTCTTCACGATCCAGCTCAAGGAATGATGAAGCTTCTACTCATGACTACAAGAAGAGAACATGCCACAAGTGCAAGAAACCTGGTCACTACATCACTGAGTGTCCATAGTGGGACAATGAGAACAAGAAGAAGAAGAAGAGCAAGGAATATGATTCTGATGACAAGAAGAAGAAATACTCAAAGTCTTCTTCCAAGTCTTCCTCAAAGTCTTCATCACACAAGAATAGCTCAACTGGCAAGGCTCGTGCTTTCGTTGGCAAGTAAATGGATTCAGAGGAGGAGTCTGCTTCTAAGGAGGCGGAGGTGGAGTCCGAGGAGGAGTCCGACTCCGGCGTCGCAAGTCTGGCTACAGCCTATGTTGCCAAGTACATCTTCAATACTAAAGACAATGGTTCCATCACCCACGCTGGTGACAAGGATGACTCCGCTCCCACCTATTGCTTCATGGCACGTGGTGCCAAGGTAAACTCATGCAATGCTCACTATCAAACATCCAGTGAGGATGACTCTGATTGTGATTCCAAACCCAGCTGCAAAACACTTGCTAAAATTGCAACTGAACAACAGAAAGCTATGGAACATATTCAAAAATTGTTAGACAAAAGCGATGACCTGTTGGACGCTGAAATGACTCGATCTCAGTCCTTAATTGAAGACATAAAAAATCTTCATGTTAAGTATGAGGAACTTGAAACTCGTCATGAAACGCTCTCAACAACTCATGAAAAGCTTTCCTATGATTATCTTCAAAGGAAGCAAGAACTTGAGAAATTGAGAGCGGTTCATGAAGACTTCAAAAGGAAAATGAGTCACTTCGCGCTCAACAGATGAGTCCCACTCAGGAAGGATTTGAACCACCATGTCTAAAATCCTTGAGCGTGATAACGCTACTTCTGTTGCTGAATGTTCTACTGCTGCTACTGTTGCAATATCTTCAACTATTGATGTGGTAACTAACCCCTCTGCTGAGGATGCCACTACTATTGCTGATGAAAATGCTAGGTTGAAGACATTGCTTGAAACAGGGATGTAGAAATGTCTCAAAGGGCATCAGACACTATGGGATGTCCTCAAAAGGCAGATTCAGAACCGAAACCCTAGAAAAGAGGGTGTTGGGTTCGAAAGGAAAATGAATGATGATTGCTCTTACTGGAAGCCTGAGCAGTACCCCAAAACCACATGGGTTGCTGCAAAGGAACCTTCAGTGGATCCATCCACCCTATCTGGCTTCACTTGTGCTAACCCTATTGTCATTGATGAATCCTTTGATGCAAACTATAAACTGTTTAAGAATCAGAATGGTGAAGTGTTTGCCAGGTATATTGGTACTAACTGCAGGAATGGGCCACCCATGAAGAAAGTCTGGGTGCCCAAAAGGTGTCTGGAGAATCTTCCTGTGAATGTCATCATGACACCACAAGGGAAGAAGACAAACCCCAGACCACAGTCTTCATATGGTCCAAAGGCTTCATACAGACAAAGGACTCACCTAAGTCGCACTAACACATATGTTTTGCAGGGAAACCATACTCAGGCCTATGAATATGAGCGTGTTTCATCAAACCGCCATGTTCATAAGACCCATAACTACTCTGCTTATTCTTATGAGTATTATTCACCACCCGCAAGACTATTTGCTAGGGCTCCAAAGCCAAAATTCTCAGATGCTGCACTTAGACTCATTGCTTTGAAGCCACCCCTAAAGATGTGGGTGGCTAAGAAAACCTAACTCTCTTTTGCCGGAAATCAAAGGCATCTAAAGATATTACTGGGGACCTAAAACATCTTGTGGGGCACAAGATAAAATGCCCAAATGATCTTATTATGTATTTCATTTCTGAGTCGCTTAACATGCATCCTATCAGTTCTAACCTAGGTCTGAGCTTTCATAATTCACTTGCTCGTCAAATGCTTATGCTTCACAATACTCTTAGTGAAGCCTATCCCCCTAACTGTTCTGTAGGGTATGACACCAGCTGCTTCAGAATGGATTATCAATAGTGGATGCATTAATCATATGACTGGTGATCAAAGTCTTCTCATGGACTCAACCTTACGTCCATCTGAAAAGAGTCACATCACATTTGCTGACACTAGTAAAAGCAAGGTATTGGGTCTAGGTAGAGTTGCAATCTCAAAGGATCAGCACATGGATAAAGTGATGCTTGTTGAATCCCTTGGTTTCAACTTAATGTCTGTCTCAATGCTTTGCGATTTGAACATGATTGTGATATTTGGAAAATATCGTTGCCTTGTTCTAGTGGAATCTGACAAGTCTCTAGTCTTTGAAGGGTATCGCAAAGATGATTTGTACATGGTAGATTTCTCAGCAGGACCACAGCTTGTTGTATGTCTTCTTGCAAAAGTTCAGAGTGCTGGCTCTAGCATCGGAGGCGAGGGCATGCTGGCATGAGGAACTTCCATACTCTCGCAAAGAAGAATCACGTCCTAGGCATCAAGTTCAAGAAGGACCACTTATGCGGTGCCTGTGAAGCTGGAAAGATGACGAGGGCCAAGCATCCCTCAAAGACAATAATGGCAACGACTCAACCCTTTGAATTGCTACACATGGACCTCTTCAGCCCTACTCACTACTCTACTCTTACTACTACTGCTTGTCTCTCTGGCTTCTTCATTGTTGATGATTATTCAAGATATACATGGGTACATATAATCCTCTACAAGACTAAAGTGCAGGATGTCTTAAGACGCTTCGCCAATCGAGCCATGAACAACTATGGCGTCAAGATCAAGCACATCAGAAGTGACAATGGCACTGAATTCAAGAACATCGGCCTCGAAACATATCTTGATACATTGGGCATCACTCATGAGTTCTCAGCTCCGTACACGCCGCAGCAGAATGGCATCGTGGAACGCAAGAACAGAACACTCATTGAGATGTCTCAGACGATGCTCGATGAATACAAGACACCAAGAAAGTCCTGGCCTGAAGCTATTGATACTGCATGCCATGTCATCAACTGTGTTTATCTTCACAAGCTTCTGAATAAAACATCCTATGAACTCATCACTGGTAAGATGCCAAATGTTATTTACTTCAGAGTATTTGGTGCTAGGTGCTGGATCAAGGATCCACATCACACTTCAAAATTTGCACCGAAAGCACATGAAGGTTTTATGCTTGGTTGCGGAAAGGATTCGCACTCCTACAGAGTCTTCAACCTCTTTCACTATAAAGTGGTTGAAACTGTGGATGTGCGGTTCGATGAGACTAACGGCTCGCTGAAAGTGCGTTATATCGACTAGAGGGGGGGTGAATAGGCGATTTTTATGAAAGTCTTTAAAACATGGGAGTTATGAAGACAAACAGCGAAGATTATGCCTATTACTATGCAGCGGAAGTTAGATTACACTAGGCCAGCCATGGTCAAGTATTCAATAGAGTGAAAGCACAACGACAAACAGCTGCAGTGTAATAAGGATCAGGTAGGAAGAAGTTATGAAGCCAAACAGATCATACATTCATGTTGTGAAGACAAAAGGTAAAGCAAGCATGCAATGTCTTCACAATGAGTAACAGTAAGAAAAAGGAAGTGAAGATGAAACCAGTGACTCATTGAAGACAATGATATGTTGGACCAGTTCCAGTTGCTGTGACAACTATACGTCTGGTTGGAGCGGCTAGGTATTTAAACCTTAGGACACACAGTCCCGGACACCCAGTCCTGAACACACAGTTCAGGACACCAAGTCCTCACCGTATTCTCCTTGAGCTAAGGTCACTTAGTCCTCGCCCAATCACTCTGGTAAGTCTTCAAGGTAGACTCCCAAACCTTCAAAAACTTCATTCACTGGCAATCCACAATGTCTCTTGGATGCTCTGAATGTGACGCCTAACCGTCTGGAGGATTCACAGTCCTCAAGTGTAATAAGTCTTCAGATCACACAAGACAAGAGACTTAAGTGATGCCCAATTTACTCTGGCTCTGGGTGGTTAGGGCTTTTCTCCTCGAGAATTTTCACTCAAAGGCTTCGAGGTGGGTTGCTCTCAAACGACAAAAGCCGTGCACTGAAATCTGAGCAGCCAACCATTTATGGTTGTGGGGGTGGGCTATTTATAGCCACTTGGCAACCCGACCTGATTTGTCCGAAATGACCCTGGGTCACTAAGGAACTGACACGTGTCTCAACAGTCAGATTTCAAACTCTCATGGCAACTTTACTTGGGCTACAAGCAAAGCTGACTTGTCTGGCTCTGGACAAGATTCGCTCTCATTGTCTTCACTCGAAGACATAGGTTTTGGTTTAGGCATCACTTCAGTCATTCTGACTGGTTCTCCTGGACCCCACTTAACAGTACGGTGGTTCCTATGACTCAACACAAAATAAAAAGAACTACGAAAGATCTAAGTCTTCGAGCTCCATAGGCTTCATAACGTGTCTTCTTTTGTCATAGTCTTCAATGTGAATATCTTCATATACCACCTTTGTCTTCAATGTCTTCATACATTTTTAGGGGTCATCTCTGGTAGTAAAACAGAATCAATGAGGGACTTTTACCTGTGTTATCCTGCAATTCTCACAAACGCATTAGTCCCTCAACTAAGTTTGTCGTCAATACTCCAAAACCAACTAGGGGTGGCACTAGATGCACTTACAATCTCCCCCTTTTTGGTGATTGATGACAAACTAGTTGAAGTTTTCACGGGGAATATAGTCTGTGAAATTGTAAAGGATAAGGAATTGTCTTTATAAGCTTCAAGGGCTCCCCCTGAAGATGTGCATATAAGTTAAGTTTCTTTTGGAATGCAAATGCACATGGCAGGTTGTACTTGTGGAGATCCAATTCAGCTTATGATGACAATCCACTATGCATGTGAAAGTATATGAAGGTAATGACATGCATAATGGAAAATGGACGTCTGCAGAATGAGATAAGTGCGGAATTTATCGTCGCACATGCGGAATTTATCTTCGCATACAGGGTGGCAAACGAGTAGCAGACGACCATCGAGTTTTAGTGTTACAACTCAAAGAACCAAATGAAGCAAAAACGAGAGTTGTAAGCACGAAGCAAAATATAGCAAAATATAAAGCACCCGCCCATATGGACCCCCTTGAAGACTATCAACGCATATGCTTCTCCCTCTTTTGTCAGCAAGGACCAAAAAGGTTTGAAGACATAGAGTGTCTACTCGTTTCTAGGAGCAGCATGGTCGTTGGAGGTGGTTGGCGGTGCAGAAGAGCTTGGAGGTGCTGAAGCAGGTGGCGGTGATGTAGCATCGTCTTCTTCATCAATTATTCTGGCAGTGACTGTGGCAGCAGATGAAGAAAACTCAGAGTCTTCAAGTGATGGTGTGTTTCGCATGACAGCCCTTCTAGGAGGTGTGGTGTCAAACTTGAAGCGCTCTGTGAAGCCATCCTCTTCAAGTTCAGCTTCAGTACATATCATTGAGAGCCCTTTCCAAGTGCGATGGCAGGTTTCATGTGTAACGAAAGCATTCTTGGTGGCAAGGTTTCGAAGACGATTGACATTCACCAAGAGGCTTTTCATCTGACGCTTTAGCTAGTCGTGATGCCTATCTTGCTTTTGGTGAAGGGCCACAAGAAGCTCTCGGTCAGTGAGAACACGAGTGCGCTTCTTGGGTCTTGAAGCAGTTGCACTATCTGTGGCTTCAGTTGAAGCAGGGTGTGGCGCACGTGTAGTGCCAGCCAAAGGATACACCCTAGAGATGGCTTCAACACCTTCATCATTCTGAGTGAAGCTCTGGTGTTCTGCATTCTGAAGACTCAACGGTTGCTTGGCAGGCTCAGGATATATAGCTTCATTTGAGGTATCCACATCTGGCAAGAAAATCCGATGGTTTCGGGCTGAGGGCTGATACGTGATTGCAGAGTGCAGTTTGATCAGCTTCATTACCCAAGGAGCATAGAACTTCAAACCAAATAAATCTGAGC
Source organism: Triticum dicoccoides (assembly GCF_002162155.2). Lineage (NCBI taxonomy): Eukaryota > Viridiplantae > Streptophyta > Magnoliopsida > Poales > Poaceae > Triticum > Triticum dicoccoides. The sequence goes on along the minus strand of NC_041390.1, from coordinate 436,576,767 downwards.
CTGACGCAGCAAGTTGGCGTATGAAGAAATCCTGTGCGTTGAAGCACTTGCCATGAAGGATGAAGAATATCATAGTCTTCATTGCTCCCTCAATCTTGGCATTTGGAGAGTGTCCCTTAACGGACCAGAGAGTCCGCCAGATGATGTGATATATGGTCCTGGGCAGGTACTCAAAGTCTTCAACGAAGAGCTCTGTTGGATAAGGAGCATCTTGGGGCAGTGGCTTCATCATTGAGAGCATCTGACTCATATTGGGTTCAGGCCTCTAGAATATGCTCTCAATTGCTTCAGCATGTAGTTGACAGCCTTCCTCGAAGAATTCGCCAGGAGTGGGCAGGCCGGTGAGCTCAATGATGTCAAATGCATTGGCTTCATGATGGACATTGCCGGTCATCCACTCCAGGACCCAAGTCTTTGGATCTCTGTTGTATCCTTTAATATGGAGGGTGGCATAGAACTGAAGCAGAAGCTCTTCATTCCAGTGCTCTTCATCAGTTATAAACGGTAGCAGACCCACTTGCCTGAAACAATCCAGTGCTTCCTCTAAGCAGGGCAGACCAGCAATGGCTTCAACTTCAAGGCGCTTGTGCGGGAAGATGCGACCTTGGTTGTATAGGATGCATGAATAATAGCTGCGCTGAGAATAGCTCCAGAACCTATCTGATACAATCCTTTCCCTTGAATAGGGGTTCTTGGAGCTATTGAAAAATGTATTGTCAGCCTTGAAGCTGTTGATGTCAAAGGAGCCAGGTGCTGATGCAGGACCTGGGAACCTTGGCAGCCTTGGGACTGGCTTCTGAACATGAGGCCTGTGCTCAACATGGTAATCAAATTGAGGGCCAGCAGCAGACTCGAGAACAGAAGTGTCTGGTTCAGTAGCTTCGCTGTCTGTTGAAGCTTTTGGTGGGGAGGGCTCCACATTGGCTTCAGTGTGTGTTGTGGCAGCCTCAACATTTTCAGCCTCCGCTTGACTAGCAGGAGGGTCAGTCACAAGCACGTTCTCCTGGAGAACTGCTTCTTGGTGTAGCGGGGAAGTAGGAGCTTGTGGTACTTCTTCATTTTCTTCGGCTGATGCAGCCGGAATGTCTTCAGCATGGACTTGAGGCCTAGGACCTTTGCGAAGCCGGCGGAACGCAGACGACGCCTGTGGTGTTGGAGCGGGCTGGGCCTCAAAGTCCTCTTCCTCTTGAGGGCGATCCGCCCATGATGCATCTTGTGCAATTGGCGTCAGAGGACGACCAATGCTGATGAGTTCGCTTGTTTCAAGCTGAGAAAGGGCTGCATCATCTTGTACATTGTCCTGATGACCAATGTCTTCAGCAGCAATTGGGTCGGCTGCTGGTATGGCTTCAGCTTCAGGAGCCTCTGTGGAAGCAGGCTCATGAACTGTCAATTGGCGTTCTGCATTGGGGTGAACCATAGAGATTGGTTCAACCATCAAGGGCTCTGTGGGAGCAGCCCGAGGTTTCTTGACCTTGCGCTTCTTCTTGCTGGGGGCAGTAGGAGAGGCTTCAGAGCTCTTCCTTTTTCTGGCTTCAGCCTCTACAGTTCTTTTCTTCTTAAGCTCTGAAGCTATTGACCGGCTCTTTGGCTTCGAGCCAGTCGTTGCAGTGGGGAAGACAATTTGAACCGCTTCTTGCCTTGGTGCCTCTGGTTCAGCTGGAACAGTCTTCTTCTTTTTCTTTGCGGCCAGCTTGGGGTCGATGCCAGGACGCCCAAGTGCCTTGCGCTTTTCGGCCTCATTGTAGGCTTGCACGCATCGTTCAGCCAAAGACTTCATCTGCTCACGTGAACCTTGAGCTTCTGCACGCTTCTTCAGAAAATTTTCTTTGAGCTCATGCAGCATGGTCTTGAAGCTCTTCACTTCTTGCACACTGAGCTTGGCCATGTTCTTCTTGAACTGAGCCTTTTCATGATCAATTTTCTGCTTCAGCTCAACAATGGGTGAGCAATGGCAAGTTCTGAAGCGATTGCGCCTTGAAAGGCGACGCTGAGGCCAACAGGCAGCTGCAGATCATTGAAGCTTATGTCTGGTGTGTCAAACCATTCGTCGATGAAGCTGTGGATGATGGCGACATCAAAGAGAGGCAAATTGTTGAAGATTTCAGCTTCTTCTTTGCTTTTGATGAGCTGCTCTAGAGCGTCATCTCCAAGATCTTCATCACTTGATAGATCTATGGCTTCGCTGCGCAGAATGGCAGCAGCTGTGAGCTCTTTGTCCTTCTGGGGCTTGGAGACGCGGGATACGTCTTTAGAATGCACACTGGCTTCAGGAGGTGCAGTTGCCAATGGCTTCGCCCTTGAGACTTTTGACGAAGGGGCCTGCTTTGAAGCTTTTGGCTTCTTTGACTGCTTTTGCTTCGGTTCAGCAGGAGCTTCATCAGACTCTGAGTCAGCTGGAGGGTCATTCACGGCAGCCCTTTGGGCTAAGATGTGGGTGATGAGGCCCTCAAGGTTGGCAAATGGACCAATGATATTTGGTTCTGCGTAGCGTGTGCCATCTGCCCTTGGTGCGGAGGGGCCAGGGTTGAAGTCTAACCCATATTTCTTCTTGTCCTGCTTTGCTGACTGTTGGGCAAACTGGTAGTTGCGCTTGAATAGATTGTCGTCACGACACCAGAGAAGTGACGATGGATGTGCATCATCAGGCTGTGGTCCTCGGACCATGCATGGGTAGAAGCCTTGAGCAATGGCTTCATCTCTGGTCCTGGGTACAAGGTTCTTGTATAAGATATCCCCCCATGGTCTCTTGATGGCACTCTTTTCAGCATACTCCTGGGTGACAAAGCGGTATTTGAACCATTGTTCTGCCCAATAGCATCGAATCCATTGGATTCGAGTCTTGCGCTGCCCATAACTCTCTTCGGGATCTGTTTTATACATTTCTGCCAGGTCTTCAGGCAGATCTTTGGAAGTCCCTTCATGTCTCTGTCTGCCCCCCTTCCTTGGTGCTGCTTCTGAAGCCATAAATTTTAACTTGAAAGGCTTCAAAGCTTTCAAAGGCTTCAAAGGCTTTCTTTTGCTTGACCAACAGGAGCTGGCTTCAGGAGAGTTTATGTGATGTTGTAGGAATTCTGCAAATGAATGCAGACTATGAGAACCGAAGGATTCTCCCACGGACATGTACCTGTGACAGCATTAAGGTGCGAGGGAAGGGGAAGAGGTCATATGCATTCTCAGAAGGTTTTGAAGAGTAATCAGTTTAGAAGACATTGACCTCATCGTGCGAAGACATTCACTCATAGATAAGAAGTTGGTTCCAGATTTGTACGAACCCACAGATCAGTACAAGTGAGGAATCAAACTACTTTATGAAGCACAAGTGAATATACTAGGCATGTTATGAGATGCAGATTGAGAGATCTAACTTGTGTGAAGATAAACCTCTTATGGTAGAAAGTGACAGAACCATGAGATCAAACGGGGCTGTAAAAGGAAGTTTTATTTACCACACTTGGAACTGCTAGACGGAAGTAGGAGATGATGCCGAGCAGTTCAGTCCTCCGTGCCCTAACTTGGCGACGGAAGACACCTACAGCAACGGCGGAGAGAACAATGTCCGCGGTCGGCGTGAGGACGGCGTCGGAGAGGTTGCGGCAGCGAAGCGCTTCGTCGCCGGCGTCGTCGAGTGCTAGCGGTGGCGCTAGGGTTCGTGCGAGGGTGGAAGAAGGAGATAATGACCGCGGTAAGTGTGAATTTATAGGCTCAGGGGCGGCACTGTGCTATTACTCAGGTGCCCCTGGCGATTTGCATCTGAGGAACGCGTGGCCAGTTTGCGGAAGTTTTGGGTTTGTTCCACGTCCCACGCACGCCTGGATTGTCGGGCGGTCGTTCCTGCTTCTCCGGATTTTATGTGGAGGAATGAGCATTAAAAACGGACTTTATGGTTGTCTCTATATCTTCTGCTGACAAGGACACATTGAAGACATTCGACAGTCTCAATAGAATGCATATTACTTGGAGAGATAGAATTTGAGATAGAAAACATAGATAGATTAGGGTCCGATCACATTCACTTAGTTCAAAAGATTCAACCAAGAAGACATAGCTATAAGTGAATGTTGTAGAGGACAGAACACTAGTATGTATATCTCTATATAATCAACATAGTGAAGATAATCATGAAGACATGTTGAGTTCGAAGCCAAACCAAATGTGAAGATATTGCAAGGTAACGCCATGAGTGAAACACTTCAAAATGGAACATTTGGTGGTGGCGTTACCCACCGTATAGGAAGTATTAGACCCAGAAACGGCGCACAATTATCGTGGCACTCCGAAGTCAAATTCCACATTAATGTATTCACACTTAGAATGTATGTCTTCATTGATTTGAAGATATACTTCACTTCGTGTGTTGCACATCTAAGTCATCAATATGCATAAGGGTTAGGATGTGTGCCTGATCACAGGACATTTGAGGATTCCAGGATATTTAGCTCACACCGTAACTTGCAAAACCTCTTCTCATCCAAGGGCTTGGTGAAGATATCTGCCAATTGCTCTTCAGTGTTGACGTGTATGATATCAATGTCTTCCTTCACAACATGATCTCTAAGAAAGTGATGACGAATTTCGATGTGCTTTGTCTTCGAGTGCTGAACTGGGTTGTTGGCAATCTTGATGGCGCTTTCGTTGTCGCAGTAAAGTGGTACTTGCTTCAGATGAATGCCATAGTCCTTGAGTGTTTGCTTCATCCACAGAAGCTGAGCACAGCAAGATCCAGCAGCAATGTATTCAGATTCAGCAGTGGAGAGAGATACACAGTTCTGCTTCTTTGAAGACCAACATACAAGTGATCGTCCCAGAAAGTGACATGTGCCTGATGTAGACTTGCGATCAACTTTGTCACCAGCATAATCAACATCCGAAAATCCAACCAAATCAAACTCTGAGCCCTTTGGATACCATAATCCTAGAGTTGGGGTGTGAGCCAAATATCGAAGAATTCGCTTCACAGCTAAGTGATGCGACTCCTTTGGTGCCGCTTGAAATCGAGCACACATGCAAACACTAAGCATAATATCTGGCCTAGATGCACATAAATAAAGCAAAGAACCAATCATGGAGCGGTATACCTTTTGATTGAACTCTTTACCATTGTCGTCAGGACCTAGATGATGTTTGGCTAGCATTGGTGTTGTGAAGCCTTTGCAGTCTTGCATACCGAACTTCTTCAGGCAATCTTTGAGATACTTCTCTAGAGATATGAAGATGCCATTGCGCTGTTGTCGTATTTGAAGACCAAGGAAGAACTTCAGCTCCCCCATCATGGACATCTGATATTGCTCTTCCATCATATATCCAAACTCTTCACTGTACTTCTGATTGGTGCAGCCGAAGATAATGTCATCCACATATATTTGGCACACAAACAGTTCACCATCATATGTCTTCGTGAAAAGAGTGGGATCCAGGGAACCAGGTATGAAGCCTTTGCTCTTCAGGAAGTATTTGAGTGTGTCATACCAGGCCCTAGGGGCTTGTTTGTGGCCATACAGTGCCTTGTTGAGCTTGTACACCATGTCAGGATGTTTTGGATTTTCAAAGCCAGGAGGTTGTGCAACATACACTTCTTCTTCAATTTTGCCATTGAGAAAGGCACTTTTCACATCCATTTGATATAGAAGTATGTTATGATGATTTGCATAAGCCAGCAGAATACATATGGCTTCAAGCCTAGCCACGGGAGCAAATGTTTCATCGAAGTCAATGCCCTCCACTTGAGTATATCCTTGAGCAACGAGACGAGCTTTGTTTCTGACAACTTGACCATGCTCATCTTGCTTGTTGCGGTATATCCATTTGGTGCCTATTATGTTGTGCTTCCGTGATCAGGACGCTTGACCAGTTCTCATACATTATTCAGTTCAAACTGTTGGAGCTCTTCTTGCATAGCTTGAATCCATTTAGGTTCCATGAAGGCTTCTTCAACTTTCTTGGGTTCTGATATTGATACGAATGCAAAGTGCCCACAGAAATTTGTTAGCTGAGTTGCCCTTGAACGAGTGAGTGGACCAGGTGCATTGATGCTGTCAATTATTCTGTCAATTTGCACTTCATTGGCAACACGAGGATGTATAGGGCGAAGACTTTGCTCTTGCTGATCTGTGTTGTTGTTGGGAGGAATGTCTTCAGGCTGACCATTGTCTTCATGTTGATCAGGTGCTGAGATGATAAGTTCTTCTTCAGGATGAGCTTCAGAAGGTATAATCTCTCCAGTTCCCATAAGCTTGATTGATTCACTAGCTGGAGCTTCATCTAGCACATTTGGCAGTTGCTCTCTTTGTGAACCATTTGTCTCATCGAACCGCACATCCACTGTTTCAACCACTTTGTAATGAAAGAGATTGAAGACTCTGTAGGAGTGCGAATCTTTTCCATATCCAAGCATAAAGCCCTCATGTGCTTTTGGTGCAAACTTTGAGGTGTGGTGTGGGTCCTTGATCCAGCACCTTGCGCCAAATACTCTGAAGTAACTGACATTTGGCTTCTTGCCAGTTAGGAGTTCATAAGATGTCTTGTTCAGAAGCTTGTGAAGATAAACACGATTGATTGTATGGCATGCAGTGTCAATAGCTTCAGTCCAGAATTTTCTTGGAGTCTTGTATTCATCTAGCATTGTTCTGGCCATCTCAATGAGTGTTCTGTTCTTGCGTTCGACGACGCCATTCTGCTGTGGCGTGTACGGAGCTGAGAATTCATGTGTGATGCCCAAGGTATCAAGATATGTATCAAGGCCAGTGTTCTTGAATTCAGTGCCATTGTCACTTCTGATGTGCTTTATCTTGGCGCCAAAATTGTTCATAGCTCGATTGGCGAAGCGTCTGAAGACATCCTGCACTTCAGTCTTGTAAAGGATTATGTGCACCCAAGTATATCTAGAGTAATCATCAACAATGACGAAGCCATAGAGGCAAGCAGTAGTAGTAAAAGTTGAGTAGTGAGTGGGACCGAAAAGATCCATGTGGAGTACTTCGAAGGGTTGTGTAGTAGTCATGATTGTCTTCGAAGGATGTTTTGCCCTTGTCATCTTCCCTGCTTCACAGGCACCGCATAAGTGATCTTTCTTGAACTTGACGCCCTCGATGCCTATGACATGCTTCTTCTTCGCAAGAGTGTGGAGGTTCCTCATGCCAGCATGCCCAAGCCTCCGATGCCAAAGCCAGCATTCTGGAGCTTTTGCAAGAAGACATACTGCAAGTTGTGGTCCTGCTGAGAAATCTACCACATACAAATCATCTTTTCGATACCCTTCAAACACTAGAGACATGTCAGATTCCATTAGTACTAGGCAACGATATTTTCCAAACATTACGATCATGTTCAAATCGCAAAGCATTGAGACAGACATTAAGTTGAAGCCAAGGGATTCAACAAGCATGACTTTATCCATGTGTTGATCCTTTGAGATTGCAACTCTACCTAGACCCAATACCTTACTTTTACCAGTGTCAGCAAATGTGATGTGGCTTTTGTCGGATGGACGTAAGGTTGAGTCCATAAGAAGGCTTCTTTTGCCAGTCATGTGATTTGTACACCCACTGTCAATAATCCATTCTAAAGACTTTGAAGTCGCTGGTGTCGTACCCTACAGTTCAGTTAGGGGGATAGGCTTCACGAAGAGAATTGTGAAGCAAAAACATTTGACGAACCAGTGGGTTATGAAAACTTAGATCTAGATTAGGACTAATAGGGAGAGTAGCATGCGATTCAGGAACGAGGTACATAATGATGCCATTCGGGCATTTTATCTTGCACCCTACAAGATGTTTAAGGTCCCCAGCAATAGCGTCAGAAGATTTTGTTTTTCTACTGGAGACCTTTCCCTGCAAAAGAGAGTTAAGCTTTCTTAACCACCCACATCTTCAAGGGTGGCTTAGAAGCAATAAGTCTAAGTGCAGCATCTGAGAATTTTGGCTTTGAAGCCTTAGCAAACAGTCTAGCAGGTGGACAATAATACTCATAGGAATAAGCAGAATAATTTTTGGTCATATGAACATGACGGTTCGATGAACCGCTCTCATATTCATATGCCTGAGTATGGTTTCCCTGCAAAACATTTGCGTTAGTGTGACTAAGGTGAGTCCTCTGTTTGTATGAAGCCATTGGACCGTATGAAGCCTTTGGTCTGAGGTTTGTCTTCTTCAAGTGAGGTGTCATGAAGACATTCACAGGAAGTTTTTCCAGACACTTTTTCGGAACCCAGATCTTCTTCATAGGCGGTCCATTCCTACAGTTAGTACCAATGTACCTGGCAAACACTTCACCATTCTGATTCTTAAACAGTTTATAGTTTGCATCAAAGGATTCATCAATGATAATGGGGTTAGCACAAGTGAAGCCAGATAAATTGGATGGATCTGCTGAAAGTTCCTTTGCAGCAACCCATGTGGTTTTGGGGTACTGCTCAGGTTTCCAGTAAGAGCCATCTGCATTTATTTTCCTCACGACCCAACACCCTCTTTCCTAGGGTTTCGGTTCAGAATCTGCTTCTTGAGGACATCACATAATGTATGATGTCCTTTAAGACTTTTGTACATCCCTGTTTCAAGCAATGTCTTCAACCTAGCATTCTCATCAGCAATAGCAGTGGTATCCTCAGCAGAGGGGTTAGTTACCACATCAACAGTTGAAGATATTGGGACAGCAGTAGCAGTGGAACATTCAGCAACAGAAGTAGCATTATCACGCTCAATGCATTTAAGACATGGTGGTTCAAATCCTTCCTGAGCAGAACTGATCTGTTCGGCGCGAAGTGACTCGTTTTCCTTTTGAAGATCTTCATGAGCCGCTCTCAATTTCTCAATTTCTTGCTTCCTTTGAAGATAATCATAGGAAAGCTTCTGGTGGGTTGTTGAGAGAGTATCAAGACGATCTTCAAGTTCCTGATACTTAACGTGAAGATTTTTTATGTCTTCAATTAAGGATTCAGATCGAGTCATTTCAGCACCCAACAGATCATCGCTTCTGTCTAACAGTTTTTGAATATGTTCCATAGCTTTCTGTTGTTCAGTTGCAATTTTAGCAAGTGTTTTGTAGCTGGGTTTTGAATCACAGTCAGAGTCATCGTCACTAGATGTTTGATAGCGAGTAGTGCGTGTGTTTACCTTGGCACCGCGTGCCATGAAGCAGTAGGTAGGTGTGGAGTCTTTCTTGTTATTTGCATCGTTGTCGGTGATGAAGTCATTGTCTTCAGTGTTGAAGATGGACTTGGCGACGTATGCTGTAGCCAGACTCGCAATGCCAGAATCAGACTCCTCCTGAGACTCCACCTCTGCCTCCTCAGAAGCAGACTCCTCCTCTGAATCCATTTCCTTGCCAACAAATGCACGTGCCTTGCTAGATGAGCTCTTCTTGTGTGATGAAGACTTTGAGGAAGACTTGGAAGAAGACTTTGAGTATTTCTTCTTCTTCTTGTCGTCAGAATCATATTCCTTGCTCTTCTTCTTCCTTCTATTCTCATTGTCCCACTGTGGACACTCAGAGATGAAGTGTGCAGTTTTCTTGCACTTGTGACATGTTTTCTTCTTGTAGTCATGAGCAGAAGCTTCATCATTCCTTGAGCTTGATCGTGAAGATTTTCTGAAGCCTTTCTTCTTGGTGAATTTTTGGAACTTCTTCACTAGCATTGCAAGTTCTCTTCCAATGTCTTCAGGATCATCAGAACTGCTGTCAGATTCTTCTTTAGATGAGGAAACAGCTTTTGCCTTCAAGGCACGAGTTCGCCCATAGTTTGGACCGTAGATATCTCTTTTCTCAGAAAGCTGAAACTCATGTGGGTTGAGCCTCTCAAGTATGTCAGACGGATCGAGTGTCTTGAAATCAGGACGTTCTTGAATCATCAGGGCTACGATGTCAAACGAACTATCAAGTGATCTCAGCAGTGTCTTGACGATTTCATGTTTGGTGATCTCAGTGGCGCCGAGGGCTTGAAGCTCATTTGTGATGTCAGTGAGCCGGTCAAATGTGTGCTGGACATTCTCATTGTCATTTCGCTTGAAGCGGTTGAAGAGGTTGTGAAGAACACTGATTCTTTGATCTCTCTGGGTTGAGACGCCTTCATTGACCTTGGAGAGCCAGTCCCAGACCAGCTTGCATGTCTTCAAGGCACTCACACGGCCATACTGTCCTTTTTTCAGATGACCACAGATGATATTTTTGGCAGTAGAGTCCAGTTGAGTGAACTTCTTGACATCAGCAGCAGTGACACCTTCTCCAGCCTTGGGAACGCCATTCTTGACGACATACCATAGGTCGACGTCAATGGCTTCAAGATGCATGCGCATCTTATTCTTCCAGTAGGGATATTCAGTTCCATCGAAGATGGGGCACACAGCGGAGACTTTGATTATCCCTGCAGTCGACATAGCTAAAACTCCAGGTGGTTAAACCGAATCACACAGAACAAGGGAGCACCTTGCTCTGATACCAACTGAAAGTGCGTTATATCGACTAGAGGGGGGGGGGTGAATAGGCGATTTTTATGAAAGTCTTCAAAATGTGGGAGTTATGAAGACAAACAGCGGAGATTATGCCTATTACTATGCAGCAGAAGTTAGATTACACTAGGCCAGCCATGGTCAAGTATTCAATAGAGTGAAAACACAACGACAAAAAGCTGCAGTGTAATAAGGATCAGGTAGGAAGAAGTTATGAAGCCAAACAGATCATACATTCATGTTGTGAAGACAAAAGGTAAAGCAAGCATGCAATGTCTTCACAATGAGTAACAGTAAGAAAAAGGAAGTGAAGATGAAACCAGTGACTCGTTGAAGACAATGATATGTTGGACCAGTTCCAGTTGTTGTGATAACTATACGTCTGGTTGGAGCGGCTAGGTATTTAAACCTTAGGACACATAGTCCCGGACACCCAGTCCTGACCACACAGTTCAGGACACCAAGTCCTCACCGTATTCTCCTTGAGCTAAGGTCACTTAGTCCTCGCCCAATCACTCTGATATGTCTTCAAGGTAGACTCCCAAACCTTCACAAACTTCATTCACTCGCAATCCACAATGTCTCTTGGATGCTCTGAACGCGACGCCTAACCATCTGGAGGATTCACAGTCCTCAAGTGTAATAAGTCTTCAGATCACACAGACAAGAAGACTTAAGTGATGCCCAATTTACTCTGGCTCTGGGTGGTTAGGGCTTTTCTCCTTGCTAGGAATTTTCTCTCAAAGGCTTCGAGGTGGGTTGCTCTCAAACGACAAAAGCCGTGCACTGAAATCTGAGCAGCCAACCATTTATGGTTGTGGGGGTGGGCTATTTATAGCCACTTGGCAACCCGACCTGATTTGTCCGAAATGACCCTGGGTCACTAAGTAACTGACACGTGTCTCAACGGTCAGATTTCAAACTCTCATGGCAACTTTACTTGGGCTACAAGCAAAGCTGACTTGTCCGGCTCTGGACAAGATTCGCTCTCATTGTCTTCACTCGAAGACATAGGTTTTGGTTTAGGCATCACTTCAGTCATTCTGACTGGTTCTCCTGGACCCCACTTAACAGTACGGTGGTTCCTATGACTCAACACAAAAGAAAAAGAACTACGAAAGATCTAAGTCTTCGAGCTCCATAGGCTTCATAACGTGTCTTCTTTTGTCATAGTCTTCAATGTGAATATCTTCATATACCAACTTTGTCTTCAATGTCTTCATACATTTTTAGGGGTCATCTCTGGTAGTAAAACTGAATCAATGAGGGACTTCTACCTGTGTTATCCTACAATTCTCACAAACGCATTAGTCCCTCAACTAGGTTTGTCGTCAATACTCCAAAACCAACTAGGGGTGGCACTAGATGCACTTACACTCGCAAAGAGAGCACCTGCCATATGTTCTAGATGAAATCCCACCCAGTGAATCCATCAAGCTTATGGGAACTGGAGAAATCATACCGTCTGAAGTACAGCCTGAAGAGGAACTTATCATTTCTGCACCTAATCAACCTGAAGACAATGCTCAGCCTGAAGACAATCCTTCAAACGATGACAATGATCAGCAAGAGCAAAATCTCCATCCAGTTCATCCTCGTGTTGCAAATGAAGTACAGATTGAGAAGATAATTGATAGCATCAATACACCTGCTCCACTCACTCGTTCAAGGGTAACACAGCTAGCAAATTTCTGTGGGCACTTTGCATTTGTCTCAATATCTGAACCCAAGAAAGTTGATGAAGCCTTCATGGAACCTGAATGGATTCAAGCCATGCAAGAAGAGCTTCACGAGCTGAATAATGTTTGGGAACTGGTCAAGCGTCCTGATCGTCGTAAACACAATATCATAGGCACTAAATGGATATATCGCAACAAGCAAGATGAGCATGGTCAAATTGTCAGAAACAAGTCTCGTCTCGTTGCTCAAGGATACACTCAAGTTGAAGGAATTGACTTCGATGAAACATTTGCTCCTATGGACAGGCTTGAAGCTATTCGCATACTGCTAGCCTATGCAAATCATCATAACATTCTTCTATATCAAATGGATGTGAAGAGTGCCTTTCTCAATGGCAAGATTGAAGAAGAAGTGTATGTTGCACAACCGCCTGGTTTTGAAGATCCAAAACATCCTGACATGGTTTACAAGCTCAACAAGGCACTGTATGGCCTCAAATAAGCCCCTCATGCTTGGTATGACACACTCAAAGACTTCCTGAAGAGCAAAGGCTTCAAACCTGGTTCCCTGGATCCCACACTCTTCACGAAGACATATGATGGTGAACTATTTGTGTGCCAAATATATGTGGATGACATTATTTTCGGCTGCACTAATAAAAGATACGGTGATTAGTTTGGACACATGATGCAAGAGCAATATCAGATGTCCATGATGGGTGAGCTGAAGTTCTTCCTTGGTCTTCAAATATGACAGCAACGCAATGGCATCTTCATATCTCAAGAAAAATACCTCAAAGATTGCCTGAAGAAGTTTGGAATGCAAGACTACAAAGGTTACACGGCGCCAATGCCAACCAAGAGTCATATTGGTCCTAACGCCGATGGTAAAGAGTTTGATCAAAAGGTATACCGCTCCATGATTGGTTCCTTGCTTTATTTATGTGCATCTAGGCTAGATATCATGCTTGGTGTTTGCATGTCTGCTCGATTCCAAGCAGCACCAAAGGAATCGCATCACTTAGCTGTGAAGCGAATTCTTCGATATTTGGCTTACACCCCAACACCAGGATTATGGTATCCAAAGAGCTCAGAGTTTGATCTAGTTGGATTCTCGGATGCTGATTATGCTGGTGACAAGGTGGATCGCAAGTCTACATCAGGCACATGTCACTTTCTGGGACGATGACTTGTGTGTTGGTCTTCAAAGAAGCAGAACTGTGTATCTCTCTCCACTGCTGAATCTGAATACATTGCTGCTGGATCTTGCTGCGCTCAGCTTCTATGAATGAATCAAACACTCAAAGACTATGGCATTCATCTAAAGCAAGTGCCACTCTACTACGACAATGAAAGAGCCATCAAGATTGCCAACAACCCAGTTCAGCACTTGAAGACAAAGCACATTCAGATCCATCATCACTTTCTCAAAGATCTTGTCATGAAGGAAGATATTGATATCATTCACATCAACACTGAAGAGCAACTGGCAGATATCTTCACAAAGCCCTTGGATGAGAAAAGGTTTTGCAAGTTGCGGTGTGAGCTAAGTATCTTGGAATCCTCAAATGTCCTGTGATCAGGCACACATCCTAACACTTATGCATGTTGATGACTTAGATGTGCAACACATGAAGTAACGTATATATTCAATCAATGAAGACTTACACTAGAAGTGTGAATACATTAATGCGGAATTTGACTTCAGAGCGCCACGATAATTGTGCGCCGTGTCTGGGTCTAATACTTCCTATATGATGGGTAACGCCACCACCAAACTTTGGTTTGGAGTGTTTTCTGTTGGCGTTACATTTGCTATGTGTCCGCATTCATTTTGTCTTCAAATTTCAACATGTCCTCATGTTTATCTTCACTATTGATTTGGTCCTATTCGGATATATTCATATATTAGTGTTTCGTCCTCTACAGCATTCACTTATAGCTATGTCTTCTCGTTTGAATCTTTTGAACTAAGTGAATGTGATCGGACCCTAACCTTTCTATGCTCCCGTCTCAAATCTATCTATCCAAATCATATGCATTCTATTGAAACTGTTGAATGTCTTCTCTGCGTCCTTGTCAGCAAAAGATACAGAGACAAACATTAAATCTGTTTTAAATGCTCAATCCTTTTTGCCTGAAACCCGGAGAAGCGGGAACGACCACCCGACAATCTAGGCGTGCGTGGGAACGTGGAACAACCTCCAATGTGTTGCATGTTCGCCACGTGTCCTTCATATGTGAACCGCGAGGGGCACCTGTGTAATAATGCGGCGCCGTCCCTGTCCTTATAAATACACGCCACACCCCAATCATTATCTCTTCTTCCACATCTCCTTCTCGCACAAACCCTAGCGCCACCGCTACGTCTCAACGACGCCGGCGACGAAGCGCTTAGCTGCCGCAACCTCACCGACGCCGTCCTCACGCCGGCCGCGGACATCGTCTTCTCCACCATCGCCGTCGGTGTCCTCCGTCGCCAAGTTAGGGCACGGAAGATCGAACTGCTCGGCGTCATCTCCTACTCCATCTAGTAGTTCCTCGAGTGGTAAATAAAAACTCTTTTTACAGTCCTTTTTTGATCTGATAGATTCATCTTTTTCAACCACAAGTGGTTTCTATCCCAACAAATTGAATCTATCCTTTTCTGCATCTCATAACATGCCTAGTATGTTCACTTATGCTTCACAAAGTAGTTAGATTCCTCACTTGTAATTATTCGTGGATTCGTACAAATCTGGAACTAACTCTCTACATATGAGTGAATGTCTTCGCACTATGAGGTCAATGTCTTCTAAACTGGTTTATCTTCAAAATCTTCTGAGAATGTATATGACCTCTTGCCCTTCCCTCGCATCTCTAATGCTGTGACAGGCACATGTCCGTGGGAGAATCCCTTGGTTCTCATAGTCAGCATTCATTTGCAGAGTTCTTACAACATCACATCAATTCTCTTGAAGCTAATTCCTGTCTGACCAGCAGAAGGAAGCCTTTGCACGTTCTTAAGCCATTCAGTCTGAACTTCATGGCGACAGAAAAATCAGTCAGGAAGGACGGCAGACAGCGCCATGAAAACACTGACAAGGACCTGCCACTGGATCTCTATGATCTATACAAGTCAGATCCAGAAGAGACCTATGGAGAACGCAAGAACCGAATCCAATGGATTCGAAGACATTGGGTAGAGGAATGGTTCAAGTACAGATTTGTCACTGACGAATATGCTGAAAAGAATGCCATCAAGGGCCCCTGGGGAGATATTATATACAAAGGTCTTCAGCCCAAGTCGAAGTCTGAAGCTATTGCTCAAGGCTTCTACCCCTGCATGATCCGTGGACCTCAGCCTGCTAATGCCGACCCATCCTCTCTGTTATGGTGTCGTGAACACAATCTCTTTAAGCGCAACTTCCAGTTTGCCAAACTTCTGCCAAAGAGAACAAGAAGTCACTTGGGTCAGACTTCAACCCCGGTCCCTCTGCTCCTCGTGCCGATGGCACACATGATGCTGAACCCAATATTGTTGGGTCCTTCTACAACCTTGAAGGTCTCATCACTCACATTCAGGTTCGAGGGGCAGCCGTGGATCACTCTGCAGATGACGCTGATTCTGACGAAGCGCCTGCACCACCAAAGCCTGTGAAGCAAAAGAAATCAAAGGCTTCAAAGCCCTCCTCCGCACCAAAGGTCTCGAGGGCGAAGCCTCTGGCCACTGCACCCCCTGAAGCCAGTGTGCAGTCTGAAGATCTCTCTCACATCTCCAAGTCTGACAAGATGAAGAAGCCCATGCAACCAACTGGTCAAGCATTGATACCTGCTGTCGTTCTGAGGAATGAGAACGAAGCCATTGATCTGTCTAGCGACGACGATCTTGGCGATGATGCTCTTGAGTTGCTTATAAAGAGCAAGCAAGAGGCGGAAATCTTCAATGATCTTCCCCTCTTTGATGTGGAGATCATGTACAAGTTCATTGATGAGTGGTTTGACAGCCCATACCTCAGTTTTGATGATCTTCAACTCCCAATTGGCCTCAGCGTCTCCTTCCATGGAGCCATTGCTGCTGAGCTGGCTCTTGCATAGAGAATTGTTGAGCTGAAGCACAAGATTGATTATGAAAAGGTTCAGTTCAAGAAGCACATGGCCAAGCTCAACGTGGAAGACATCCAAAACTTCAAGGTCATGCTGCATGAGCTCAAGGAGGTGTTCCACAAGAAACGTGAAGAAGCTAAAGGTTCTCGAGAGCGCATGAAATACCTGGCTGCCAAATGTGTTCAAGGCTACAATGAAGCTGAAAAGTGCAAGGATCTGGGGCGACCAGGCATCGACCCCAGAATTGTTGCCAAGAAGAAGAAGAAGCTTGATGTGGCCCAACCAGAAGCATCAAGGCAGGAAGAACCTCGCATTGTCTTCCCGGCCAATATGACAGGCTCGAAGCCTAAAGTCCCCACAGTTGCTTCGGAGCTCAAGAAAACAAGGGCAGCTGAAGCCGAAGCCCGAAAGCGCAAGACCAAGGCCACCACTGACAATGCTCCACCGACCAAGAAGAGAAAAACCAAGAAGAAAGATCGGGCTGCTCCCATAGAGCCCCTTGTCATCAAGCCAATCTCATTTGCTCGTCCTGCATCTGAACACCGTGAGCGCCAGTTGATAGTTCATGAGCCTGTTTCCACGGAGGCTCCAGAAGTTGAAGACATTCCAGCTGTTGACCCCACCGCAGCTGAAGACATTGGTCATCAAGACAATGTTGAAGATGATGAAGTCCTTCCTCAGATCGAACACAATGTGGTATCATCGCCTGTTCTCACGAACAGCGAACTCATCAGCATTGGTCGTCCATTGACGCCAATTGGTCAGGATGACTCATGGGATGATCATCCACAAGACTCCCCCCCGTCAAGAAGAATCGCCAAGTACTCCCCCACCTCAAGTCACCACTCCGGTGCTTGAAGACAATGACTTTGTGGCCCGACCAACTCCATCTTCACAAGCATCGCCAGCGTTCCGCAGGCTTCGCAAAGGACCAAGGCCACAGGTCACTTTGTCAAGTGTTCCAGAAGGAGAAGAGCGCCAATCCGTTTCACGCCAAGTCTTTTCTGAAGCCTCTCCTACCGTGAACATCCCCGAGTCTGAAGCCAAAGCGGCTGAAGATATTCTGGCTGCATCAACCGAAGAACAAGAAGAACCAAGACGTGAAGAAGAACATGTTGCTACACCCCCAACCAACCCTGAAGTTGTTCTTGAGGAGAACGTGTCCGACCCTCCAGCTACTTGAGTGGAGGTTGAAAACTCTGAGGCGGCCACTAACACCCACACTGAAGCCAATGACGTTGTCATGGCCGAAGCTAATGTGGCGCCTGGAGCTAATGTGGCGCCTGAAGCCAATGCTGCTCTTGACGCAAGTCTGCAGCCAGAAGTCAATGCCACTGCTCCTGTACCGCCTCCACGGCCACACACCCTTCAGCAAGCATTCTATCAAGGCCAACTTACCACCGTCCGCTGGCCCATTCTGGTTCCTCCACCTGCTGTCGGTCCGCAATTTGACTATCATGTGGAGCACAAGCCTCAGGTCCAGAAGCCAAAGCCAAGGCTGCCAAGGTTTCCAGGTACTGCAACTTCACCAGGATCATTAATCTGAATGGATTCAAGGCACACAACACATTCTTTGAGAGTGCCAAGAACCCCTACACAAAGCCAAGAATCTCATCAGATTGACTCTAGAGTTATCAGCAGCGCAGTTACTATTCCTGCAGCTTATACAATCAGGGGCGCATTTTCCCTCATATGCGTCTAGACAGCGAAGCCATGGCTGGCCTGCCTTGCCTAGAAGAAGCCCTTGACTGCTTCAGAGATGCTGGCCTTCTACAGTTTGTGACTGCCAAAGAACATTGGAATGAAGAGCTTCTGCTACAATTTTATGCTACCCTTCAAATTCGCGGCTACAACAGGGATCCTAAGACTTGGATCCTTGAGTGGATGACAGGCGATGTACACCATGAAGCTAAAGCCCAAGACATCATGAAGCTTACTGCCCTGCCCACTCCTGGCGAACATTATGAACCAGGTTGTCAGCTACACCAGAATGCGTTGGAAAGCATCTTCCAGAAGCCAGAGCCAAACATGAGCCAAATGTTGAGCATGATGAAGCCACTGCCACAAGATGCTGACTATCCTAAGGAGTTCTTTGTTTAAGACCTAGCGTATCTGCCCCAGACTATTTATCTTATTATCAGGCGAACTCTCTGGCCGGTCAAGACATTCTCCTGCAGTGAAGCTTGAAGGAGCAATGAAGACATTGGCTTTCTATATCTTAAATGGCATCAGCTTCAATGCTCAAGACTTCTTCATCAGACAATTGGCTGCATCTGGCTCCGATATCTTTTATCTGAAGTTCTATGCTCCGTGGGTAATGCGCCTCATCAAGCTTCACTCTGCTATCAACTATCAGCCGTCTGCGCACAATCATCTTATATTCTTGCCAGAGGTTGATCTGTCTGTCGAAGCCATTTACCTAGAGCCTGCAAAGGAGCCAATTTATCTTCACAATGTCGATCACCAAAGCTTCACCCAGCCCATTGAAGGAGTTCAGGCCGTTTCTCGTGTTTATCCGTTGGTTGGCAATACACGTGCCCCTCGCACCCAAACTGAAGCCACTGCAA
This sequence comes from Triticum dicoccoides, assembly GCF_002162155.2. NCBI lineage: Eukaryota > Viridiplantae > Streptophyta > Magnoliopsida > Poales > Poaceae > Triticum > Triticum dicoccoides. Next base: position 436,557,993 of record NC_041390.1, on the reverse strand, counting down.
GTACCATCACCCAAAGGCCTCGGAAGTGATCTCGTGTTCTCAATGACCGAGAGCTTCTCGTCACTCTACATCATAAATAGGATAAGCATCATGACTGGCTTAAGCTCTAGATGCAAAGCCTCTTGGTGGATGTCAATCGCATTCGAAATCTTGCCACCAAGAATACCTTTGTTACACATGAAACCTGTCGGAGGTCATGGAAGAGCTTGACATTGCTCAGTGCTGAAGCTGATCTTCAAGATGATGGCTTCACAGACAGATTCAAGTTTGACTCAACTCCTCCAAGAAATGCTCACTTGCGTCGGACTCCCTCACTCGAAGACTCTGACTATTCCTCCTCAGCTGCAATGGTGAATGCCAGAGTCATAGATGATCAAGATGATGCTACCTCACCACCTCCAACTTCAGCGCGTGTCGACACTGCACCAAGTTCTTCTGCACCACCGAACCTCAACGACGACCCTGCTGCTTCGCCTACTCCTCATGGGAATGAGTAGAAGCTATATGTCTTCAAACCTTTTTGGTCATTACTGACAAAAGGGGGAGAAGTATATGAGTTGATAGTCTTTAAGCGGGTCCATATGGGTGGTTGCTATACTTTTGCTACATTTTCCAAGTTCTTAGAACTCTCGCTTTTGATACATTTGGTTTGTTTTGAGTTGTAACACTTAAACTCGATGGTCGTCTGCTACCTTTTTGACAACTATGTGTGCGATGATAAATTCTGCACGAAGTCATATAGCAGACGTCCATTTTTCATTATGCATGTCATTATCTTTGTTATATCCTTTCATGCATGATGAATTGTCTTCATAAGTAGAAGAGGAGCTCCGCAAGTACAACCTGCCATGTGCATTTGCATTCAAAAGCAAAATACTTATATGCACATCTTCAGGGGGAGCCTTTCTGCTACTTACGAAGACAATACCTAAATCCTTTACAATTTCACATACTTTTATCCCCGTTGAAAACTTCAACCAGTTTGTCATCAATCACCAAAAAGGGGGAGATTATAAGTGTATCTAGTGCCACCCCTAGTTGGTTTTGGAGTATTGACGACAAACCTGGTTGAGGGACCAATGTGTTTGTGAGAATTGCAGGACAACACAGGTAGTAGTCCCTCATTGATTTGGTTTACCTACCGGAGATGACCCCTAAAAATGTATGAAGACATTGATGACAAAGGTGGTATGTGAAGATATTCACATTGAAGACTATGACAAGAGAAGACATCGCGTGAAGACTATGGAGCGCGAAGAATTAGTTGTTTCGTTGTTTCCTTTTATTCTTTCTTGAGTCATAGGAACCACCGTAGTGTTAAGTGGGGTCCTAGTGAACAAAGTCAGAGTGACTGAAGTGATGCTTAACCACAATCCTATGTCTTCGAGCGAAGACAATGAGAGCAAAACTTATCCAGAGCTGGATAAGTCAGCTTTACTTGAAGCCCAAGTAAAGTTGCCGCATGTGTTTGAAATCTGACCGTTGGAACACGTGTCAGTTCCTTAGTGACCCATGGTCATTTCGGACAAATCAGGTCGGGTTGCCTAGTGGCTATAAATAGCCCACCCCCTACACCATAAATTGGTTGGCTGCTCAGAGTTAGTGCACGGCTTTTGTCGTTTGAGAGCAACCCAACTCCAAAGCCTTTGAGAGAGAGAAATCCTTGCGAGGACAAATCCCTAAACACCTAGAGCCAAAGAGTGTTAGGCATCACCGAAGTCTTCCTGTCTGTGTGATATGAAGACTTGTTACACTTGAGGACTGTGAATCCTCCAGCCGGTTAGGCGTCCCATTCTGAGCATCCAAGAGTCATTGTGGATCGCCGGTGAACGAAGTCTGTGAAGGTTTGGAAGTCTACCTTGAAGACTTACCTGAGTCGTTGGGTGAGGACTGGGTGTCCTTAGCTCAAGGGGAATAAGGTGAAGACACAGTCTTCTGAGTTAAATCTTAGCCTCCCTAACCAGACGTACAGTTGTCACAGCAACTAGAACTGGTCCAACAAATCATTGTGTTCAACAAGCAACTGGTTCTATCCTTCCCATCTCTTTATTTACAGTTAGTCCTTGTGAAGTCATTGCATGTTTGCATTATCTATTTGTCTTCACTGTGTGACTGTTTGTTCTGATTGGCTTCATACTATCTTCCATCCTGATCCATACTGCCTAGCTGCTATTAGTCTTTGTGCTTTCACTTCATTGAATACTTGACTATGGCTTTCCTAGTGTAGTCTACCTTCCGCTACATGTTAATAGATTCATTTCTATCGTTTCTCTTCGAAACTTCAATGTTTTCAATACTTTCATAAAAATCACCTATTCACCCCCCTCTAGTCGATAACTAGCACTTTCAATTGGTATCAGAGCAAGGTACTCCCTTGTTCTGTCTGATTCGGTTTAACCACCTGGAGTTTTAGCTATGTCGACTGTACGGATAATCAAAGTCTCCGCTGCGTGCCCCGTCTTCGATGGAACTGAATATCCCTACTGGAAGAATAAGATGCGTATTCATCTTGAAGCCATTGATGTCGACCTCTGGTATGTCATCAAGAATGGCGTTCCCAAGACTGGTGAAGGTGTCACCCTACTGATGTCAACAAGTTCGTTCAACTAGATTCTACTGCCAAGAACATCATTTGTGGTCATATGACCAAAGGACAGTATGGCCGTGTGAGTGCTCTGGAAACATCGAAGCTAGTTTGGGACTGGCTCTCCAAGGTCAACGAAGCCGTCTCAACCCAGAGAGATCAAAGGATCAGTGTCCTTCACAACCTCTTCAACCGCTTCAAGAGAAACAACAATGAGAATGTTCGGCTCATGTTTGATCGCCTCACTGACATCACAATTGAGCTTCAAGTTCTCGGCGCTACTGAGATCACCAAACATGAAATCATCAAGACGCTCCTGAGATCACTTGACAGCTCGTTTGACACCCTAGCCCTGATGATTCAAAAATGCCCTGACTTCAAGACACTCGATTTGTCTGACATACTTGAAAGGCTCAACACACATGAGTTTCAGCTTTCTGAGAAAAGAGATATCTACGGTCCCAACTATGGCCGAACTCGTTCCTTGAAGGCAAAACCTATTTCCTCATCTGAAGAAGAATCTGACTGCAGTTCTGATGATCCTGAAGACATTGGAAAGGAGCTTGCTATGCTTGTGAAGAAGTTCCAGAAATTCACCAAGAAGAAAGGCTTCAGAAAGTCTTCACGATCCAGCTCAAGGAATGATGAAGCTTCTACTCATGACTACAAGAAGAGAACATGCCACAAGTGCAATAAACCTGGTCACTACATCACTGAGTGTCCACAGTGGGACAATGAGAACAAGAAGAAGAAGAAGAAGAAGAAGAAGAAGAAGAAGAAGAAGAAGAAGAAGAAGAAGAGCAAGGAATATGATTCTGATGACAAGAAGAAGAAATACTCAAAGTCTTCTTCCAAGTCTTCCTCAAAGTCTTCATCGCACAAGAATAGCTCAACTGGCAAGGCTCGTGCGTTTGTTGGCAAGGAAATGGATTCAAAGGAGGAGTCTGCTTCTAAGGAGGCGGAGGTGGAGTCTGAGGAGGAGTCCGACTCCGGCGTCACAAGTCTGGCTAGAGCCTATGTTGCCAAGTACATCTTCAATACTAAAGACAATGGTTCCATCACCCACGCTGATGACAAGGACGACTCTGCTCCCACCTATTGCTTCATGGCACATGGTGCCAAGGTAAACTCATGCAATGCTCACTATCAAATATCCAGTGAGGATGACTCTGATTGTGATTCCAAACCCAGCTGCAAAACACTTGCTAAAATTGCAACTGAACAACAGAAAGCTATGGAACATATTCAAAAAAATTTAGACAAAAGAGATGACCTGTTGGATGCTGAAATGACTCGATCTCCGTCCTTAATTGAAGACATAAAAAATCTTCATGTTATGTATGAGGAACTTGAAAGTCGTCATGAAACGCTCTCAACAACTCATGAAAAGCTTTCCTATGATTATCTTCAAAGGAAGCAAGAACTTGAGAAATTGAGAGCGGTTCATGAAGATCTTCAAAAGGAAAATGAGTCACTTCACGCTCAACAGATGAGTCCCACTCAGGAAGGATTTGAACCACCATGTCTAAAATGCCTTGAGCGTGATAACACTACTTCTGTTGTTGAATGTTCTACTGCTGCTACTGTTGCAATATCTTCAACTGTTGATGTGGTAACTAACCCGTCTGCTGAGGATGCCACTACTATTGCTGATGAAAATGCTAGGTTGAAGACATTGCTTGAAACAGGGATGTACAAAAGTCTCAAAGGGCATCAGACACTATGGGATGTCCTCAAAAGGCAGATGCAGAACCGAAACCCTAGAAAAGAGGGTGTTGGGTTCGAAAGGAAAATGAATGATGATTGCTCTTACTGGAAGTCTGAGCAGTACCCCAAAACCACATGGGTTGCTGCAAAGGAACCTTCAGTGGATCCATCCACCTTATCTGGCTTCACTTGTGCTAACCCTATTGTCATTGATGAATCCTTTGATGCAAACTATAAACTGTTTAAGAATCAGAATGGTGAAGTGTTTGCCAGGTATATTGGTACTAACTGCAGGAATGGGCCACCCATGAAGAAAGTCTGGGTGCCCAAAAGGTGTCTGGAGAATCTTCCTGTGAATGTCATCATGACACCACAAGGGAAGAAGACAAACCCTAGACCACAGGCTTCATATGGTCCAAAGGCTTCATACAGACAGAGGACTCACCTAAGTCGCACTAACACAAATGTTTTGCAGGGAAACCATACTCAGGCCTATGAATATGAGCGTGTTTCATCAAACCGCCATGTTCATAAGACCCAGAACTACTCTGCTTATTCTTATGAGTATTATTCACCACCCGCAAGACTATTTGCTAGGGCTCCAAAGGCAAAATTCTCAGATGCTGCACTTAGACTCATTGCTTCGAAGCCACCCCTGAAGATGTGGGTGGCTAAGAAAACCTAACTCTCTTTTGCAGGGAATGGTCTCCAGCCAGAAATCAAAGGCATCTAAAGCTATTGCTGGGGACCTAAAACATCTTGTAGGGCACAAGATAAAATGCCCAAATGATCTTATTATCTATTTCATTTCTGAGTCGCTTAACATGCATCCTATCAGTTCTAACCTGGGTCCGAGCTTTCATAATTCACTTGCTTGTAAAATGCTTATGCTTCACAATACTCTTCGTGAAGCCTATCCCCCAAACTCTCATGTAGGGTATGACACCAGCTGCTTCAGAATGGATTATCAATAGTGGATGCATTAATCATATGACTGGTGATCAAAGTCTTCTCATGGACTCAACCTTACATCCATCCGAAAAGAGTCACATCACATTTGCTGACCTGGTAAAAGCAAGGTATTTGGTCTAGGTAGAGTTGCAATCTCAAAGGATCAGCACATGGATAAAGTGATGCTTGTTGAATCCCTTGGTTTCAACTTCATGTCTGTCTCAATGCTTTGCGATTTGAACATGATTGTGATATTTGGAAAATATCGTTGCCTTGTTCTAATGGAATCTGACAAGTCTCTAGTCTTTGAAGGGTATCGCAAAGATGATTTATACATGGTAGATTTCTCAGCAGGACCACAACTTGTCGTATGTCTTCTTGCAAAAGTTCAGAGTGCTGGCTCTAGCATCGGAGGCTAGGGCATGCTGGCATGAGGAACTTGCATACTCTCGCAAAGAAGAAGCACGTGGACCTCTACACAAAGAAGAAGCCAATGCTGCCCTTGACGCAAGTCTGCAGCCAGAAGTCAATGCCACTGCTCCTGTACCGCCTCCACGGCCACACACCCTTCAGCAAGCATTCTATCAAGGCCAACTTACCACCGTCCGCTGGCCCATTCTGGTTCCTCCACCTGCTGTCGGTTCGCAATTTGACTATCATGTGGAGCACAAGCCTCAGGTCCAGAAGCCAAAGCCAAGGCTGCCAAGGTTTCCAGGTACTGCAACTTCACCAGGATCATTTAATCTGAATGGATTCAAGGCACACAACACATTCTTTGACAGTGCCAAGAACCCCTACACAAAGCCAAGAATCTCATCAGATCGATTCTGGAGTTATCAGTAACGCAGTTACTATTCCTTGAAAGTGCGTTATATCGACTAGAGGGGGGGTGAATAGGCGATTTTTATGAAAGTCTTCAAAACGTGGAAGTTATGAAGACAAACAATAGAAATAAAACTATTACCATGCAGCGGAAGGTAGACTACACTAGGCAAGCCATAGTCAAGTATTCAATAGAATGAAAGCACACTAACTTAATAGAAGCAATGTAGTAAGGATCAGGTAGGAAGATATTATGAAGCCAAACAGAACATGCAGTCACTCAGTGAAGACAAAAGATAGTGCAAACATACAATGACTTCACAAGGAGCAACAGTAAGTAAAGGGAAGGGAAGATGAAACCAGTGACACGCTGAAGACAATGATTTGTTGGACCAGTTCCAGTTGCTGTGGCAACTGTACGTCTGGTTAGGGCGGCTAGGTATTTAAACCTTAGGACACACAGTCCCGGACACCCAGTCCTGAACACGCAGCTCAGGACACCCAGTCCTCACCGTATTCCCCTTGAGCTAAGGTCACACAGACCTCGCCCAATCACTCTGGTAAGTCTTCAAGGTAGACTCCCAAACCTTCACAGACTTTGTTCACCGGCAGTCCACAATGTCTCTTGGATGCTCAGAACGCGACGCCTAACCGGCTCGAGGATGCACAGTCCTCAAGTGTAATAAGTCTTCAGATCACACAGACAAGAAGACTTAAGTGATGCCCAATTCTCTTTGGCTCTGGGTGGTTAGGGCTTTATCCTCGCAAGGAATTCTCTCTCAAAGGCTTCAAGGTGGGTTGCTCTCAAACGACAAAAGCCGTACTCTCAATCTGAGCAGCCAACCGATTATGGTTGTAGGGGGTGGGCTATTTATAGCCACTTGGCAACCCGGCCTGATTTGTCCGAAATGACCCTGGGTCACTAAGGAACTGACACGTGTTCCAACGATCAGATTTCAAACTCACACGGCAAATTTACTTGGGCTACAAGCAAAGCTGACTTGTCCGACTCTGGACAAGATTCGCTCTCATAGTCTTCACTCGAAGACATAGTTTTTAGGTTAGGCATCACTTCAGTCATTCTGACTGGTTCTCTTGGACCCCACTTAACAGTACGGTGGTTCCTATGACTCAACACAAAAGAAAAAGAACTACGAAAGTTTTAAGTCTTCGAGCTCCATAGGCTTCATGTGGTGTCTTCTCTTGTCATAGTCTTCAATGTGAATATCTTCATATACCACCTTATCCTGCAATTCTCACAAACACATTAGTCCCTCAACTAGGTTTGTCGTCAATACTCCAAAACCAACTAGGGGTGGCACTAGATGCACTTACAATCTCCCCCTTTTTGGTGATTGATGACAAACTAGTTGAAGTTTTCAACAGGGAATATAATCTGTGAAATTGTAAAGGATAAGGAATTGTCTTCATAAGTTGCAAGGGCTCCCCTTGAAGATGTGCATATAAGTAATTTGCTTTTGGAATGCAAATGCACATGGCAGGTTGTACTTGTGGAGATCTACTTCAACTTATGATGACAATCCACTATGGATGTGAAAGTATATGAAGATAATGACATGCATAATGGAAAATGGACGTCTGCAGAATGATCTAAGTGCGGAATTTATCATCGCACATGCGGAGTTTATCATCGGAAAACAAAGTGGCAGATAAGTAGCAGACGACCATCGAGTTTAAGTGTTACAACTCAAAGAACCAAATGTAGCAAAACGAGAGTTGTAAGCACGAAGAAAAATATAAAGCACCCGCCCTTATGGACCCGCTTGAAGACTATCAACCTCATATGCTTCTCCCCCTTTTGTCAGTGAGGACGAAAAAGGTTTGAAGACATAGAGCATCTACTCGTTCCCATGAGGAGTAGGTGAAGTAGCAGGGTCGTTCATGGTGTTTGGCGGTGCTGAAGAGCTTGGAGCAGAGTTGACGCATGCTGAAGGAGGTGGCGGTGAAGTAGCATTGTCTTCATCTTCGATAACTCTGGCAGTCATTGTTGCAGCAGATGAAGAGAACTCAGAGTCTTCAAGGGATGGAGTTCCTAGCAGCACAACCCTTCCAGGAGGTGTGGAGTCAAACTTGAATCTCTCAGTGAAGTCATCCTCTTGAAGATCAGCTTCAGAACACATCATCGTTAGCCCTTTCCATGTGCGGCGACAGGTTTCATGGGCAACGAAAGCATTCTTGGTGGAAGATTGCGAATGCGATTAACATCCACCAAGAGGCTTTTCATCTAATGCTTCAACCAGTCATGATGCCTATCCTGTTTCCGATGAAGAGCCACGAGAAGCTCTCGGTCGTTGAGAACACGAGTGCGCTTCTTGGGTCTTGGAGCAGTTGTACTATCAGTGGCTTCAGTGGAGACAGGGTGTGGTGCACGTGTAGTGCCAGCCAAAGGATACACCCGAGTGACTGCTTCAACTCCTTCAATGTTCTGTGAGAAACTCTGATGCTCTGCATTCTGAAGACTTAGAGGTTCCTTTGCAGGCTCAGGATAGATGGCTTCAGTAGAGATATCCACATCAGGCAGAAAAATCCTATGATTGCGCGCAGATGGCTGATATGAGATATCGGAGTGAAGTTTAATTAGCCGCATTACCCATGGGGCGTGGAACTTCAAGCCAAACAGATCAGAGCCTGATGCAGCAAGTTGGCGGATGAATAAGTCCTGTGCATTGAAGCATTTTCCATGAAGAATATAGAAGACCAAAGTCTTCATTGCACCCTCAAGCTTGGCATTTGGAGAGTGCCCTTTGATGGGCCAGAGAGTTTGCCTGACGATGTGATAGATGGTTCTTGGCAGATACTCAAGGTCTTCAACGAAGAACTCCGTGGGATAAGTAGCATCTTGGGGCAATGGCTTCATCATGCTGAGCATCTGACTCATATCAGGTTCAAGCCGCTTAAAGATGCTCTCAATAGCTTCACTATGCAGCTGACAGCCATGCTCGTAGAGATCGCCAGGAGTGGGCAAACTAGTGAGCTCAATGATGTCAAATGCATTGGCTTCGTGATGAATGCTTCCAGTCATCCACTCCAGGACCCAAGTCTTCGGATCTCTGCTATACCCTCTGATGTGAAGTGTGGCATAGAATTGGAGCAGGAGCTCTTCATTCCAATGCTCTTGGTCAGTAACGAACGGTAGCAGTCCAACTTCCTTGAAGCAATCCGAAGCTTCTTCCAGACAGGGTAGACCAGCAATAGCTTCAATGTCAAGGCGCTTGTGTGGGAAGATGTGACCTTGGTTGTAAAGAATGCATGAGTAATAGCTTCGCTGAGGATAGCTCCAGAACCGATCAGATGATATCCTTTCCCTTGAGTAGGGGTTCCTGGAGCTATCGAAGAATGTGTTGTCTACCCTGAAGCCATTGATATTGAAGGAGCCAGGTGCTGATGCAGGACCTGGGAACCTTGGCAATCTTGGGATTGGCTTCTGGACCTGAGGCCTGTGCTCAACATGATAGTCAAAATGGGGACCGACAGCAGACTCAGGAACAGAAGTGGTAGGATTAGTGGCTTCGCTGTCTTCTGAAGCTTTTGTTGGGGAGGGCTCCACATTAGCTTCATTGGTGGTTGTGGCAGCCTTAAGATTTTTATCCTCCACTTGACGAGCTGGTGGGTCGGTCACAAGCACGTTCTCCGTAAGAACTGCTTCTTGGTGGGACAGGGGTGTGGGAACTTGTGGAACTTCTTCTTCCGCGGCTGATGCGGCCGGATGGTCTTCAACAGAGACTTGAGGCCTTGGACCTTTGCGAAGCCTGCGCAACGCGGGCGACGCCTGTGGAGTTTGAGTGGGCTGGGCCTCATAGTCTTCTTCCTCTTGTGGGCGATCCGCCCATGAAGCATCCTGTGCAATTGGCGTTAGTGGACGACCAATGCTGATGAGTTCGTTGTTTTCAAGGTGAGGAAGGACTGCACCATCTTCTACATTGTCATGTTGACCAATGTCTTCAGCAGCGATGGGATCAGCTGTTGGAAAGTCTTCAGCTTCATGAGCCTCTGTGGAAGCAGGCTCATGGATAGTTAGTTGGCGTTCAGCTTCAGGATAGACCATAGAAATAGGTTCAACTATCAAGGGCTCTGTGGGAGCAGCCCGATCTTTCTTGGTCTTCCTCTTCTTCTTGGAGGGGGCAGTAGGAGAGGCTTCAGAATGTTTCCTCTTCCTGGCTTCAGCCTCAGCAGTCCTTGTCTTCTTGAGCTCTAAAGCGGTTGACCGGCTTTTTGGCTTAGAGCCAGTCAGTTTAGTTGGGAAGACAATCGGAACTGCTTCCTACCTTGGTGCGTTGGGTTCAGCCGTAGAAGCCTTCTTCTTCTTCTTTGCGGCCATCCTAGGGTCGATGCCAGGACGCCCAAGGGCCTTGCGCTTCTCAGCCTCATTGTAGGCTTGCACACATCTGTCAGCCAGAGTCTTCATGCGCTCACACGAACCCTGAGCTTCTGCACGTTTCTTTACAAAGGCTTCCTTGAGCTCGTGCATCATACTCTTGAAGTTCTTCACTTCCTGCACGATGAGCTTGGCCATATGCTTCTTGAACTGAGCCTTTTCTTAGTAAATCTTTTTCTTCAGTTCAACAATGCGCTGGGCGACAGCTAGCTCTAAAGAAATAGCGCCTTGGAAGGTGACACTGAGGCCAATGGGTAGCTGCAGATCCTCAAAGATGATGTTTGGCGTGTCAAACCACTCGTCAATGAAGTTGTGGATGATGGTCACATCAAAGAGAGGCAGATCATTGAAGATTTCTGCTTCTTCTTTGCTCTTGATGAGTTGCTCAAGAGCGTCATCTGCTAGATCTTCATCACTTGACAGATCAATGTCTTCATTGTGCAGAATGGCAGCAGCAGTTAGCTCTTGGCCGGTGTGTGACAGAGGCATCTTGGCCTTCTGGGGCTTGGAGATGTGAGATAAGTCTTCGGACTGCACACTGTCTCCAGGAGGTGCAGTTGCCAGTGGCTTCGCCCGTAAGATTTTTGGTGAAGGGGCAGGCTTTGAAGCTTTAGGCTTCTTCAGCTTCTTTGTCTTCGGTGTTGCAGGCGCTTCATCTGATTCAGCGTCAGCTGCAGGCTCATTCACTGCAGTCCCTTGAGCCAAGATGTGGGTGATGAGGCCTTCAAGGTTGTAGAAAGGACCGATGACATTGGGTTCTGCATGTCGTGTGCCATCAGCCCTTGGAGATGAGGGACCAGGGTTGAAGTCTAGCCCCAAAGTCTTCTTGTTCTGCTTCGCTGAGTTCTGGGCAAACTAGAAGTTGCGCTTGAATAGATTGTCGTCACGACACCATAGTAGTGACGATGGGTGTGCATCAGCCGGCTGTGGCCCACGGACCATGCAGGGATAGAAGCCTTATGCAATGGCTTCATCTCTAGACCTGGGCAGAAGATTCTTGTATAGGATGTCTCCCCACGGTCTCTTGACGGCATTTTTCTCAGCATATTCCTTGGTTACAAATCGTATTTGAACCATTGTTCTGCCCAATATCTTCGAATCCATTGGATTCGGGTCTTGCGCTGATTGTAATCCTCTTCAGGATCTGTCTTGTACATTTCTGAGAGTTCATCTAGCAGATCTCTGGATGTTCCGCCACGACGCTATCTGCCACCCTTCCTTGCTGCTTTCTCTGAAGCCATAAACTTTAACTTGAAAGGCTTCAACACGTTCAAAGGCTTCAAAGGTTTTCTCTTGCTGGACCAACAGGAACTAGCTTCGGGAGAATTTATGTGATGTTGTAAGAATTCTGCAAATGAATGCAGACTATGAGAACCAAAGGATTCTCCCACGGACATGTACCTGTGACAGCATTAAGGTGCGAGGGAAGGGGAAGAGGTCATATGCATTCTCAGAAGATTTTGAAGATAAATCAGTTTAGAAGACATTGACCTCATCGTGCGAAGACATTCACTCATAGATAAGGAGTTGGTTCTAGATTTGTACGAATCCACAGATCAGTACAAGTGAGGAATCTAACTACTTTGTGAAGCATAAGTGAATATACTAGGCATGTTATGAGATGCAGTATGAGAGAGATCTAACTTGTGTGAATAGAAACTGCTTGTGGTAGAAAGTGACAAATCCATAGGATCAACGGTGCTGTAAAAAGGAAGTTTTATTTACCACACTAAGAACTGCTAGACGGAGTGGAAGATGAGGCCGAGCAGTTCGGTCTTCCGTGCCCTAACTTGGCGACGGAGGACACCTACAGCGACGGCGGAGAGGACGAAGTCCGCGGTCGGTGTGAAGACGGCGTCGGAGAGGTTGCGGCAGCGAAGCGCTTCGTCGCCGGCGTCGTCGAGGGCTAGCGGTGGCGCTAGGGTTCGTGCAAGAGTGGAAGAAGAGATAAGGACCGCTGTGAAGTGTGTACTTATAGGTACAGGGGTGACACTGCGCTATTACATAGGTGCCCCTGGCGATTCGCATCTGAGGAACACGTGGCCATTATGCGGAATTTTGGGGTTTGTTCCACGTCCCACACACGCCTTGATTGTCGGGTGGTCATTCCTACTTCTCCGGGGAAAACCGGATTAGTAAACTATTGCATCTAAGGGAATAGAGCAGCAGATCCTGCTCTAAGGCATTGGAGCTGCTGGAATATGATACGAAAATACAGATTGATGTTTTTGCTTCATGTGGAGGAATGAGCATTGAAAACGGACTTAATGGTTGTCTCTGTATCTTCTGCTGACAAGGATGCAGAGAAGACATTCGACAGTTTCAATAGAATGCATATGATTTGGAGAGATAGAATTTGAGATAGAAAGCATAGAGAGGTTAGGGTCCGATCACATTCACTTAGTTCAAAAGATTCAACAAGAAGACATAGCTATAAGTGAATGCTGTAGAGGACAGAACACTAGTATATATATATCTATATAATCAACATAGTGAAGATAATCATGAAGATATGTTGAGATCGAAGCCAAACCAAATGTGAAGACATAGCAAATATAACGCCATGAGTGAAACACTTCAAAAATAGAACATTTGGTGGTGGCGTTACCCACTGTATAGGAAGTATTAGACCCAGACACGGCGCACAATTATCGTGGCGCTCTGAAGTCAAATTCCACATTAATGTATTCACACTTAGAATGCATGTCTTCATTGATTGAAGATATACTTTACTTCGTGTGTTGCACATCTAAGTCATCAATATGCATAAGGGTTAGGATGTGTGCCTGATCACAGGACATTTGAGGATTCCAGGATATTTTGCTCACACCGTAACTTGCAAAATCTCTTCTCATCCAAGGGCTTGCTGAAGATATCTGCCAATTGCTCTTCAGTGTTGACGTGTATGATATCAATGTCTTCCTTCATAACATGATCTCTGAGAAAGTGATGACGAATTTCAATGTGCTTTGTCTTCGAGTGCTGAACTGGGTTGTTGGCAATCTTGATGGCGCTTCCGTTGTCGCAGTAAAGTGGCACTTGCTTCAGATGAATGCCATAGTCCTTGAGTGTTTGCTTCATCCACAGAAGCTGAGTGCAGCAAGATCCAGCAGCAATGTATTTAGATTCAGCAGTGGAGAGGGATACATAGTTCTGCTTCTTTGAAGACCAACATACAAGTGATCGTCCCAGAAAGTGACATGTGCCTGATGTAGACTTGTGATCAACTTCGTCACCAGCATAATCAGCATCCGAAAATCTAACTAGATCAAACTCTGAGCCCTTTGGACACCATAATCCTAGAGTTGGGGTGTGAGCCAAATATCGAAGAATTCGCTTCACAGCTAAGTGATGCGACTCCTTTGGTGCCGCTTGAAATCGAGCACACATGCAAACACTCAGCATAATATCTGGCCTAGATGCACAGAGATAAAGTAAAGAACCAATCATGGAGTGGTATACCTTTTGATCGAACTCTTTACCATTGTCGTCGGGACCCAGATGATGTTTTGCTGGCATTGGTGTTGTGAAGCCTTTGCAGTCTTGCATACCAAACTTCTTCAGGCAATCTTTGAGATACTTCTCTTGAGATATGAAGATGTCGTTGCGTTGTTGTCGTATTTGAAGACCGAGGAAGAACTTCAGCTCTCCCATCATGGACATCTGATATTGCTCTTGCATCATATATCCAAACTCTTCACTGTACTTCTGATTGGTGCAGCCAAAGATAATGTCATCCACATATATTTGGCACACAAACAGTTCACCATCATATGTCTTCGTGAAGAGAGTGGGGTCTAGGGAACCAGGTATGAAGCCTTTGCTCTTCAGGAAGTATTTGAGTGTGTCATACCAGGCCCGAGGGGCTTGTTTGAGGCCATACAGTGCCTTGTTGAGCTTGTATACCATGTCAGGATGTTTTGGATCTTCAAAGCCAGGTGGTTGTGCAACATACACTTCTTCTTCAATCTTGCCATTGAGAAAAGCACTCTTCACATCCATTTGATATAGAAGTATGTTATGATGATTTGCATATGCTAGCAGTATGCGTATGGCTTCAAGTCTAGCCACAGGAGCAAATGTTTCATCGAAGTTAATGCCTTTCACTTGAGTATATCCTTGAGCAACGAGACGAGCTTTGTTTCTGACAACTTGACCATGCTCATCTTGCTTGTTGCGGTATATCCATTTGGTGCCTATTTTATTGTGCTTCCGTGGATCAGGACGCTTAACCAGTTCCCATACATTATTCAGCTTAAACTGCTGAAGCTCTTCTTGCATAGCTTGAATCCATTCAGGTTCCATGAAGGCTTCTTCAACTTTCTCGGGTTCTGTTATTGAGACGAATGCGAAATGCCCACAGAAATTTGTTAGCTGAGTTTCCCTTGAACGAGTGAGTGGACCGGGTGCATTGATGCTATCAATTATTCTTTCAATCTGCACTTCATTGGCAACGCGAGGATGTACATGGCGAAGACTTTTCTCTTGCTGATCATTGTCGTTGTTAGAAGGAATGTCTTCAGGCTGAGCATTGTCTTCATGTTGATCAAGTGCTGAGATGATAAGTTCTTCTTCAAGATGAGCTTCAGAAGTTATAATTTATCCAGTTCCCATTAGCTTGATTGATTCACTGGATGGAACTTCATCTAGCACATTTGGCAGTTGCTCTCTTTGTGAACCGTTGGTCTCATCGAACCGCACATCCACTGTTTCAACCACTTTGAAATGAAAGAGATTGAAGACTCTGTAGGAGTGCGAATCCTTTCCATATCCAAGCATAAAACCCTCATGTGCTTTTGGTGCAAACTTTGAGGTGTGATGTGGGTCCTTGATCCAGCACCTTGCGCCAAATACTCTGAAGTAACCGACATTTGGCTTCTTGCCAGTAAGGAGCTCATAAGATGTCTTGTTCAGAAGCTTGTGAAGATAAAAACGATTGATTGTATGGCATGCAGTGTCAATGGCTTCAGGCCAGAATTTTCTTGGAGTCTTGTATTCATCTAGCATCGTTCTGGCCATCTCAATGAGTGTTCTGTTCTTGCGTTCGACGACGCCATTCTGCTGTGGCGTGTACGGGGATGAGAATTCATGTGTGATGCCCAAGGTATCAAGATATGTATCAAGTCCTGTGTTCTTGAATTCAGTGCCATTGTCACTTCTGATGTGCTTTATCTTGGCGCCATAATTGTTCATAGCTCGATTGGCGAAGCGTCTGAAGACATCCTGCACTTCAGTCTTGTAAAGGATTATGTGCACCCAAGTATATCTAGAATAATCATCAACAATGACGAATCCATAGAGGCAAGCAGTAGTAGTAAGAGTTGAGTAATGAGTGGGACCGAAAAGATCCATGTGAAGTAGTTCGAAGGGTCGAGTAGTGGTCATGATTGTCTTCGAGGGATGTTTGGCCCTCGTCATCTTCCCTGCTTCACAGGCACTGCATGAGTGATCTTTCTTGAACTTGACGCCCTCGATGCCTATGACATGCTTCTTCTTTGCCAGGGTGTGGAGGTTCCTCATGCCAGCATGCCCAAGCCTCCGATGCCAGAGCCAACATTCTGAAGCTTTTGCTAGAAGACATACGGCAAGCTGTGGTCCTACTGAGAAATCTACCACGTACAAATCATCTTTTCGATACCCTTCAAATACTAGAGACTTGTCAGATTCCATTAGTACAAGGCAACGATATTTTCCAAATATTACGATCATGTTCAAATCGCAAAGCATTGAGACAGACATTAAGTTGAAGCCAAGGGATTCAACAAGCATGACTTTATCCATGTGTTGATCCCTTGAGATTGCAACTCTACCTAGACCCAATACCTTACTTTTACCAGTGTCAGCAAATGTGATGTGGCTCTTGTCGGATGGACGTAAGGTTGAGTCCATAAGAAGGCTTCTTTTGCTAGTCATGTGATTTGTACATCCACTATCAATAATCCATTCTGAAGACGCTGGTGTCGTACCCTACAGTGCAGTTAGGGGGATAGGCTTCACCAAGAGCATTGTGAAGCAAAAACATTTGACGAACCAAGGGGTTATGAAAGCTTAGATCCAGATTTGGACTAATAGGTAGAGTAGCAAGCGATTCAGGAATGAAGTACATAGTAAGACCATTCGGGCATTTGATCTTGCGCCCTACAAGTTGTTTAAGGTCCCCAGCAATAGCGTCAGACGATTTTGGTTTTCTGCTCGAGACCTTTCCCTGCAAAAGAGGGTTAAGCTTTCTTAGCCACCCACATCTTCAAGGGTGGCTTAGAAGCAATAAGTCTAAGTGCAGCATCTGAGAATTTTGGCTTTGGAGCCCTAGCAAACAGTCTTGCAGGCGGACAATAGTACTCATAAGAATAGGCAGAATAGTTCTTGTTCTTATGAACATGGCGGTTTGATGAACCGCTTTCATATTCATAAGCCTGAGTATGGTTTCCCTGCAAAACATTTGCGTTAGTGCGACTCAGGTGAGTCCTCTGTCTATATGAAGCCTTTGGACCGTATGAAGCCTTTGGTCTGAGGTTTGTCTTCTTCACGTGAGGTGTCATGATGACATTCACAGGAAGGTTCTCCAGACACCTTTTCGGAACCCAAATTTTCTTCATAGGTGGTCCATTCCTGCAGTTAGTACCAATGTACTTGGCAAACACTTCACCATTCTGATTCTTAAACAGTATATAGTTTGCATCAAAGGATTCATCAATGATAATGGGGTTAGCACAAGTGAAGCCAGATAGATTGGATGGATCTGCTGAAGGTTCCTTTGCAGCAACCCACATGGTTTTGGGGTACTGCTCAGGTTTCCAATAAGAGCCATCAGCATTCATTTTCCTTACGAACCCAACACCCTCTTTCCTCGGTTTTCGGTTCAGAATCTGCTATCAGATTCTTCTTCAGATGAGGAGACAGCTTTTGCCTTCAAGGCACGAGTTCGCCCATAGTTTGGACCGTAGATATATCTTTTCTCAGAAAGTTGAAACTCATGTGTGTTGAGCCTCTCAAGTATGTCAGACGGATCGAGTGTCTTGAAATCAGGACGTTCTTGAATCATCAGGGCTAGGATGTCAAATGAACTATCAAGTGATCTCAGTAGTGTCTTGACGACTTCATGTTTGGTGATCTCAGTAGCGCCGAGGGCTTGAAGCTCATTTGTGATGTCAGTGAGTCGGTCGAATGTGTGCTGGACATTCTCATTGTCATTTCGCTTGAAGCGGTTGCGAAGGACACTGATTCTCTGATCTCTCTGGGTTGAGATGCCTTCATTGACCTTGGAGAGCCAGTCCCAGACCAGCTTAGATGTCTTCAAAGCACTCACACGGCCATACTGTCCTTTGGTCAGATGACCACAGATGATGTTCTTGGCAGTAGAGTCCAGTTGAACGAATTTCTTGACATCAGCAGCAGTGACACCTTCTCCAGCCTTGGGAACGCCCTTCTCGACGACATACCATAGGTCGACGTCAATGGCTTCAAGATGCATGCGCATCTTATTCTTCCAGTAGGGATATTCAGTTCCATCGAAGACGGGGCACACAGCGGAGACTTTAATTATCCCTGTAGTCGACATAGCTAAAACTCCAGGTGGTTAAACCGAATCACACAGAACAAGGGAGCACCAAGCTCTGATACCAATTGAAAGTGCGTTATATCGACTAGAGGGGGGGTGAATAGGCGATTTTTATGAAAGTCTTCAAAACGTGGAAGTTATGAAGACAAACGATAGAAATAAACCTATTACCATGCAGCGGAAGGTAGACTACACTAGGCAAGCCATAGTCAAGTATTCAATATAATGAAAGCACAATGACTTAATAGCAGCAATGTAGTAAGGATCAGGTAGGAAGATATTATGAAGCCAAACAGAACATGCAGTCACTCAGTGAAGACAAAAGATAGTGCAAACATACAATGACTTCACAAGGAGCAACAGTAAGTAAAGGGAAGGGAAGATGAAACCAGTGACACACTAAAGACAATGATTTGTTGGACCAGTTCCAGTTGCTGTGACAACTGTACGTCTGGTTAGGGCGGCTAGGTATTTAATCCTTAGGACACACAGTCCCGGACATCCAGTCCTAAACACGCAGCTCAGGACACCCAGTCCTCACCGTATTCCCCTTGAGCTAAGGTCACACAGACCTCGCCCAATCACTCTGGTAAGTCTTCAAGGTAGACTCCCAAACATTCACAGACTTCGTTCACCGGCAGTCCACAATGTCTCTTGGATGCTCAGAATGCGACGCCTAACCGGCTGGAGGATACACAGTCCTCAAGTGTAATAAGTCTTCAGATCACACAGACAAGAAGACTTAAGTGATGCCCAATTCTCTTTGGCTCTGGGTGGTTAGGGCTTTATCCTCGCAACGAATTCTCTCTCAAAGGCTTCAAGGTGGGTTGCTCTCAAACGACAAAAGCCGTACTCTCAATCTGAGCAGCCAACCGTTTATGGTTGTAGGGGGTGGGCTATTTATAGCCACTTGGCAACCCGACCTGATTTGTTTGAAATGACCCTGGGTCACTAAGGAACTGACACGTGTTCCAACGGTCAGATTTCAAACTCACACAACAACTTTACTTGGGCTACAAGCAAAGCTGACTTGTCCGACTCTGCACAAGATTCGCTCTCATAGTCTTCACTCGAAGACATAGGTTTTAGGTTAGGCATCACTTCAGTCATTCTGACTGGTTCTCTTGGACCCACTTAACAGTATGGTGGTTCCTATGACTCAACACAAAAGAAAAAGAACTAAGAAAGAGCTAAGTCTTCGAGCTCCATAGGCTTCATGTGGTATCTTCTCTTCTCATAGTCTTCAATGTGAATATCTTCATATACCACCTTTGACTTCAATGTCTTCATACATTTTTAGGGGTCATCTCTGGTACGAAAACCGAATCAATGAGGGACTTCTACCTGTGTTATCCTGCAATTCTCACAAACACATTAGTCCCTCAACTAGGTTTGTCGTCAATACTCCAAAACCAACTAGGGGTGGCACTAGATGCACTTACATTCCCGCATCTTATACAATCAGGGGCGCATTTTCCCTCATATGCGTCTAGACAGCGAAGCCATGGCTAGCCTGCCTTGCCTAGAAGAAACCCTTGACTGCTTCAGAGATGCTGGCCTTCTACAGTTTGTGACTGCCAAAGAACATTGGAATGAAGAGCTTCTGCTACAATTTTATGCTACCCTTCAAATTCGTGGCTACAATAGGGATCCGAAGACTTGGATCCTTAAGTGGATGACAGGCGATGTACACCATGAAGCTAAAGCCCAATACATCATGGAGCTTACTGCCCTGCCCACTCCTGGCGAACATTATGAACCAGGTTGTCAGCTACACCAGAATGTGTTGGAAAGCATCTTCCAGAAGCCAGAGCCAAACATGAGCCAAATGTTGAGCATGATGAAGCCACTGCCACAAGATGCTGACTATCCTAAGGAGTTCTTTGTTGAAGACCTAGAGTATCTGCCCCACACTATTTATCTTATTATCAGGCGAACTCTCTGGCCGGTCAAGGACATTCTCCTGCAGCGAAGCTTGAAGGAGCAATGAAGACATTGGTTTTCTATATCTTAAATGGCATCAGCTTCAATGCTCAAGACTTCTTCATCAGACAATTGGCTGCATCTGGCTCCGATATATTTTATCTGAAGTTCTATGCTCCATGGGTAATGCGCCTCATCAAGCTTCACTCTGCTATCAACTATCAGCCGTCTGCGCACAATCATCTTATATTCTTGCCAGAGGTTGATCTGTCTGTCGAAGCCATTTACCTAGAGCCTGCAAAGGAGCCAATTTATCTTCACAATGTCGATCACCAAAGCTTCACCCAGCCCATTGAAGGAGTTCAGGCCGTTTCTCGTGTTTATCCCTTGGTTGGCAATACACGTGCCCCTCGCACCCAAACTGAAGCCACTGCAAGTACCATCACCCAAAGGCCTCGGAAGCGATCTCGTGTTCTCAATGACTGAGAGCTTCTCGTCACTCTACATCATAAATAGGATAAGCATCATGACTGTCTTAAGCGCTAGATGCAAAGCCTCTTGGTGGATGTCAATCGCATTCGAAATTTTGCCACCAAGAATACCTTTGTTACACATGAAACCTGTCGGAGGTCATGGAAGAGCTTGACATTGCTCAGTGCTGAAGCTGATCTTCAAGATGATGGCTTCACAGATAGATTCAAGTTTGACTCAACTCCTCCAAGAAATGCTCACTTGCGTCGGACTCCCTCACTCGAAGACTCTGACTATTCCTCCTCAGCTGCAACGGTGAATGCCAGAGTCATAGATGATCAAGATGATGCTACCTCACCACCTCCAACTTCAGCGCGTGTCGACACTGCACCAAGTTCTTCTGCACCACCGAACCTCAACGACGACCCTGCTGCTTCGCCTACTCCTCATGGGAATGAGTAGAAGCTCTATGTCTTCAAACCTTTTTGGTCATTACTGACAAAAGGGGGAGAAGCATATGAGTTGATAGTCTTTAAGCGGGTCCATATGGGTGGTTGCTATACTTTTGCAACATTTGCCAAGTGCTTACAACTCTCGCTTTTGATACATTTGGTTCGTTTTGAGTTGTAACACTTAAACTTGATGGTCGTCTGCTACCTTTTTGACAACTATGTGTGCGACGATAAATTCCGCATGAAGTCATATAGCAGACGTCCATTTTTCATTATGCATGTCATTATCTTCGTTATATCCTTTCATGCATGATGAATTGTCTTCATAAGTAGAAGAGGAGCTCCGCAAGTACAACCTGCCATGTGCATTTGCATTCAAAAGCAAAATACTTATATGCACATCTTCAGGGGGAGCCTTTCTGCTACTTACGAAGACAATACCTAAATCCTTTACAATTTCACATACTTTTATCCCCATTGAAAACTTCAACCAGTTTGTCATCAATCACCAAAAAGGGGGAGATTGTAAGTGTATCTAGTGCCACCCCTAGTTGGTTTTGGAGTATTGACGACAAACCTGGTTGAGGGACCAATGTGTTTATGAGAATTGCAGGACAACACATGTAGTAGTCCCTATTGATTTGGTTTACCTACCGGAGATGACCCCTAAAAATGTATGAAGACATTGATGACAAAGGTGGTATGTGAAGATATTCACATTGAAGACTATGACAAGAGAAGACATCGCGTGAAGACTATGGAGCGCGAAGACTTAGTTGTTTCGTTGTTTCCTTTTCTTCTTTGTTGAGTCATAGGAACCACCGTACTGTTAAGTGGGGTCCTAGTGAACAAATTCAGAGTGACTGAAGTGATGCTTAACCACAATCCTATGTCTTCGAGCGAAGACAATGAGAGCAAAACTTATCCAGAGCTGGATAAGTCAGCTTTACTTGAAGCCCAAGTAAAGTTGCCGCGTGTGTTTGAAATCTAACCGTTGGAACACGTGTCGGTTCGTGGGTCATTTCGGACAAATCAGGTTGGGTTGCCTAGTGGCTATAAATAGCCCACCCCTACACCATAAATTGGTTGGCTTCTTAGAGTTAGTGCACGACTTTTATCGTTTGAGAGCAACCCAACTCCGAAGCCTTTGAGAGAGAGAAATCCTTGCGAGGACAAAGCCCTAAACACCCAGAGCCAAAGAGTGTTAGGTATCACTGAAGTCTTCCTGTCTGTGTGATCTGAAGACTTGTTACACTTGAGGACTGTGAATCCTCCAGCCGGTTAGACATCCCATTCTGAGCATCCAAGAGTCATTGTGGATCGCCGGTGAACGAAGTCTGTGAAGGTTTAGAAGTGTACCTTGAAGACTTACCTGAGTCGTTGGGTGAGGACTGGGTGTCCTTAGCTCAAGGGGAATAAGGTGAAGACATAGTCTTCTGAGTTAAATCTTAGCCTCCCTAACCAGACGTAGAGTTGTCACAGCAACTGGAACTGGTCGAATAAATCATTGTCTTCAACAAGCAACTGGTTCTATCCTTCCCATCTCTTTATTTACAGTTGGTCCTTGTGAAGTCATTGCCTGTTTGCATTATCTATTTGTCTTCACTGTGTGACTGTTTGTTCTGATTGCCTTCATACTATCTTCCATCCTGATCCATACTACCTAGCTGCTATTAGTCTTTGTGCTTTCACTTCATTGAATACTTGACTATGGCTTGCCTAGTGTAGTCTA
Organism: Triticum dicoccoides; assembly: GCF_002162155.2. Lineage (NCBI taxonomy): Eukaryota > Viridiplantae > Streptophyta > Magnoliopsida > Poales > Poaceae > Triticum > Triticum dicoccoides. The sequence continues at coordinate 436,535,397 of NC_041390.1, read as the reverse complement.
CCTTCCACTGCATGTTAATAGGTTCATTTCTATCGTTTGTCTTCAAAACTTCAATGTTTTGAAGACTTTCATAAAAATCGCCTATTCATCCCCCCTCTAGTTGGTAACTAGCACTTTCACCTCTGCCTCTTCTCCATTTCAAAACCACCCCCTCTCCTCTCGATCATCTCCATTACAAAACCACCATCTCGCCTATCCCTCTTCTCTATTGCAAGACCACCGTCTCTCCTCCCATCTTCCAAAGCTAGCACCGGACCACTCAGAAGGACATCCATGGACGGGATGCAGCAGTGAATCAGGCAGATCGCCGGTGGCAACCAGGCAAAGTTAGCCAGGTTGAAGGAGATCCTTACTTGATTTGACAATGAGTGGGAGATTTCGACGACGGTGAGGGCCATGTGGCAATGTATGCGAAAGAGCGAGACGACGGTGATGAGGGCGGTGATGTACTCCTCGGCGGCAGTCACGCCGCAGTCCTTCGAGTTCATCGAGAATCTCCTCTGGGCGATGGAGCAGACAGATTCACCTAAGGCAAAAGTCAGGCAGAGGTGGTGGGCGTACAGGTCGAAGGTCGAGCACCCAGAGGATAATGAATCGATCGAGTACGGTGTGCTGTTCGTGAGGGTGCAGAGCCAGCCGGAGCCACATGAGTATTCGTTCTCCCACCACAAGAGGAGGCCGGATGGCGCGACGTCTCTTCCCCGCCATTCTCCACGGTTCCCTCGATGCTTGCCTCATTTCAATGGCGTCGGTAGGGTTTAAGGTAAGCTTCGCACTAACCTAATCTTCCATCTGCTCATGCTTACAATCAGTGTGACAACTAATAAAAATCATGCTTATAATCAGTCTCTGAGTACTACGTCAATCACCCTAAAATAGCTCTGGACCTTTGGGTCAAAGTTGTGATACTGTGTACAAATAAAGAAAAATAGATTGGTGCTTCTTTCAGAAAAGAGTACACCCCTAGAAAACTGCCAATATAAGCTACTAGTATTTTTTTAAGTCTAAGCTACTAGTATTTGGTTAGAGGATTTGCTGCCGAGAAAGATCCATCCACAGTGAGCGCCACACATCCCACTGATGGTGGTGGATGCCAATGGTTAGATGGAGCAGGGTTGGTGTTGGTAACTTTTACTTGGCACCTCGCACTCTGCATATATGCCGGTTCCATCCGTACATTTGTGCAGTTCCACCAAAATGCAGTTGAATAACCTTGCTTGCATAGATAATGAAAAGGCGTGATTACATTATAGTGGCACTAGTTGATGAAACATACACTAATAAACAGAAGAAAATATTACATCATACTGGAAATCGACCCAAGTCTCCTCGATACACTTTCTGCCAGTGATGAACTTCAGTGTACATCAGAAGTACAAGGAGGGGCCTTGAGACATTCAAATCTCTATTTTTGTGCAAATGAACAAAAATTAAGCACCCTAGTTTGCAGAAACGCTTAAACATTAACAACGGGACTAGTTGATGAAACATACATTAATAAAGAGAAGCACTTTCTTTATCTACATTGGAAATGAAATGATAGAGAGGACACTTGCTCTATTTCAACTGTATTATTACTTCATTTTACCAGTGACACTAGGGTCGAACAGGTGGCAAACGAGGTGTATTGTGCGTCGCAAGGATGAAGGCAGGGGGTGCTTAGACTGGGATGCTGAAGCTGGCTCTTTTGGTCCCTATCTTCCCCCTGATGTTTCTGTGGTAGCATTTGGGTTGTAATCCAAACTTGGTCGAGCTGGTGCTGCGCCCCCCTGCCTTCCTAGCTTATGTGTCGAACTTGTCTCCTGCTAGTACTCAGTCCGTTCTAGTAGTAGTTGCATAACTTCCCGTTTACACTGAGATGTTGTCGGATAATGGTTCTCTATGGTTGGGTTTCTTTAATGAAATCGGAGGGAACCGACTCTTTCGTTATCTCTATCTCTACTACTTAAAAAGAACGTAAGGTTTCCATTTCACCTCTCTTTCGTCCAACCTTCCATATATATGTCCCATTCTTTCCTTATCCTTTTTTATTTTTTCCTCTCATATTTGATTTTTCTCCCATCCATTCAATTGTCTCATGTTTATTAACTTACCAAAATAAACACATTTTGTTGGCAAGTCATTAAATTCTTACAAATAAGTGCTTAACAATAAAATGGCCGAGAAATCATGGCGATTGCATACAAAGATTTGATAATATTTTAGCGTATCAATATAATAATAGACGTGGATTCTCAAAAATAATAATACAATAATAGACGTGCAGTCAGGGGTTAATCTACTAGAATGTTTATACTCCCGTTGCAACGCACGGGCAATTGTCTAGTATAAAAAAAAGCAGTGGCAGAGGCGGTGCTAAAACATTGCCTCAAATTAATAGTGCCACTAGATTAAGGTGAAAAATAATAACATTACTGCTTTATCATGGCAGTGCCAAAACAGTAGCACAAGAGCAGGATCAACATGCAGGATCTTTGGCAAACGGTCAGACCAAAAAGGAACATACCTCGTGATGGGAACCATATCTGCAGTCAACGCCATTGTAGAAGGGATGACATCAGTCACCAACATCGATGATTCAATTCATGGGACCTTTTGGTGCAGTTCACCTAAAATGAAGCAATGTCCCATGAGCTAGCAGCTTCTCCTTCTTCTTTTTTTAAGAAAAGGGCTCCAGCCCCGGTTCCATTTCCATCAGAAAACGAAACCCACAAAGCTTCTTCTTCATTAGTTGCAATAAAATTGAGCAACATCAAGGTTGGTCGTGAAGCTCCTGGAGAGTAGGCGGACCAGGACAGTTGCATCTCTAACGAAAAGAAGCAACTTATCTTAATGAGAAATTTAGCAGAACATGAAAAAAAGTGCCATTGATTCATATTACTGGAGGCATTACGTTGAAAACAACATTGGTTTAACGTGTACTTACTTTTAACAGTGCGACTGCTACATTTTACCAGTGGCATTACATAAGAGCGGCTCGGGGCAACAAACATCAGAAGAGGATATCTGGGTTGGTCCCATTTTTGTTCGGTATATAGCCAGCTTATACTGTGTGAGGCTAGCAAATCTAGTGCTGGAATTACTCTGTTGACTTGTCCCCCAGTCCCCACTTTCTTTCCTTTTTCAACCAATAGATCGGGTTTATACTGAGTTTGTACTGCATTCCCTTTATTTCCCTATTATACCTAGAGACTAGTTGGATAGCCAGTCTCTTCTACTTTTCGCCCCCCTTATTTCCTCTTTCGACCAAGTCCTAGATTCAGGTAACAAATCTTCCCCCACCCCCACCCCCTTTCTTCCTTGTTTGAACCAAGTACTACTAGATTCGAGTGCATGAACTAGTTTTACCTCTTAACAGTAAAAAATTAGGTGGTTTTCGAACAGCCGATCGATCCTATCTACATGAGGGGGGCTGAGAAATAGTAAAAGATACAAATGTAGCGATGTCAGGAGCTCGGGAAGTAGAGCAAGGCCGGTTTCGAAGGAAATTATACCTGAGGGTCACCGGGATGTTGCTAGGTGGGCGGCGGGAGGCCGGATCTGCGCACACTACGACAATGAGGAAGAAGGGGTGGGAGGCCCTCCTTCGCCAGCGATGCTTGGGAGAGAATGAAAAGGCACGCTGATCGAGATGCGCTAGCAGTGGGTAAGAGCCATCGCCGAGGACGACTGCGTGAACGTTGCACCTTCTCACCTTCCCCGGCAGAGAGGATCCGGCTGGATCTGTGACGAGCGGTGAGTAGAGAGAGAGAGAGAGAGAGAGAGAGAGAGAGAGTGGCCACCACTGTCATGTTTAGATCTGGAGAGGACGAGACAGTGTGAAGAGAGCAACACTAGCAAGCAAGTGTAGAGGCTCCGGCCTATATAGTGGAGTACTAGTTTTCTTTTGTCTACCGGCCGGAGCTGGCTTGACCTCGGCAATGACTGTCGAGAAGTCTTCATGCACGTGCCCCGGAGGCGTAGTTGTCGTCATTTTGATCTGAAGCACCGGATTATAACATATAACACGAAAAAATGCCACATGATAAGAAATCATAACCTCACTGCCCAAAGGAGACAAGATGAATCCTGATGGAGAAACTAGACGAGCATCAAAGCTCAAATTAAAGATAAACTCTTAGAAAAGGGGTCCGTCGATAGATGTCCTAATTAACATAGCCGGCTTGACCTAGATGGCAACCGAGTAGTCTTCGTGCTTATGCCCCCAATGACTAGCTGTTGACACCTGATTTTGCCAAGATACAGATTGCAATGAAGATGGTCTCGAGTGAACAGGTTTTCAGCATGAAAAGATTCACGTCGCCGAGTGGAACCAGTTTGATGTTTCGGTTATATTTCATTCGACTTTATCTTACGGACCGAAACTATACTCCGAGTGGCATAATTCAATGTTCCGAGTAGTTTTTGGACAATCACGTCTTCAAGATGACCTCGGATGAAGGAGCACTCTTAAGGAATTGTCTTTTTCTCATCGAGGCAATCGATTTTGATATATAAATCATCTCAATCCGAGTTCATATGCAAAAGTTAGAGGCAATACACTGCAGACCGAACCTCAACGGAAATATGGCGCGAGGTGCTAGACACTTGTCTGATAGGTTGCGAGTAATTCGGCCATCAAGACGGCCTTGAATGGAAAAACGTTCAACATGAAAGTTGTTCGTCTTGTCGAAACAAGTAAAAGTGCTTTTGGGCGCATTTTCATCCGAGGTCATTTACTACCACAAAAAAAACCCACAAGATGCAGCCAGTTTTAACCATTTTGGAAAGATTGCCGGGCAAAAAGCTTGCCAGGTGAGAAGCTTGCCGGGCAAAGACCTTGCAGGGGAGGAAAGCTTGCCGGGGGAAAAGCTTGCCGGGCGAAGACCTTGCCGGGACTGAAAAGCTTGCCGGAAAAAGCTTGCTGGGGTGGAAACTGTCAAGGCCAATGCGACCAGAAGCTGAAGATGGGCTCAAATGATTATCTAGATAGACTCAGATGAAGAAGTGTTCAACATTAGAGTTATTCGTAACATCGAAACAATAAACTTTGCTTTTGGAGTCATCATCATCCGACATAGTATACGACCTACAGAGACGCTACAAGAGTCGGACGGTCCAGTCAGCTATATGACCGAGTCCGACTCAAAATCAAGGACGAGCCCGTGGAGTATTCAAGATGGCCTTATTTGGAAACGTGATCAACATACGGATTGTTGGCCTCATCGAAGCGTACAAAATTGATATTTGAACTATCTCCATCAGAAGTCATATGCAGATTCCACGGCCCGCGCAAGGAGCAAAACAGAAGATTGGATCAGATTCGGGCTGAATTTAAGTGGGACCAGAACTAGGACTCTAGGTCGTGAATTGATGTAATTTTCTTGTAAGGAAAGCCTAGATGAATCCTTTGCTTGTACGAGAAGTCCAGCCGCCTCTTATATATGTTGGGGGTGACGGCCGATTGAACAACACACAATCGAACAAATCAATCTATTACTTTTTCGTGTTCATCTACTTTTTATCTCCCCCTTGTATCTTTCTTCTCGTTCTTCGCTAGTTCTTCATGCTGGAGTGCTGTGGATCCACGAGGCTCTAGGGGCGAGCGAATCGACCTAGAGTATCCCATAGCCGCCGCGAGCCCTGACAGGGTCCCTCCCGGGAAAGCGGGGCTTCGGGTCTACAAAAGCGTCTGCCGGCTGTCTTGCGTATCGCGCTGCCGGTCGGATCTCCTTCGACGTGAGCTGCGGTGCATCACCGTCGGCATTGGAGGTACACGGTGACGTGTTCGTGTGTGAACACACTTTTTGGCGACTCCGCTGGGGAAGAAGCTTTGAACAGTCTCCAGCCTGTTCTTGCTACGAGGAGAGCGTCATCGAGTGGCTGCAATCTACAACGGTAACATCTATCATCAATCTCCTTACGTAGATGCAAATAGCCATTATGTTGATGTTGCTAGATCTTTCAATGGACATGTCAATTCGGCTAGCCCTAATGAGCAAAGGCCGACTAGTTATTCCGTTGGAGAAACTTGGAATTTACATAATCGCGGCATGCAACTTATGAATCTGAACTTTCGTGCATCGGCAACATCTTTCAATATGCCGGTGAACAACACGATTTGTTCGAGTGATCAATATATGACACCTCATGTGCAAGAGGGCATCTCATAGTTTTATCCATCGGCGGCTAACTCGCAATATGCGGGTTTATCCCCAAACATGCCGATGAATGAGGCAATCGGCCATGCTTCCATTAGCTATTTGGTCGGTTATCCTCAGTCATCATATAATACACCTCATGATATTAATTGTTCAGCATCATATGCAACTAAAAGTATTCATGACTCGGCTCACTTGTATGGCCGAGTGAATGGAGATTCTATAGGAGTGTATGTGTCTAATATTGCAGGAGATGAGGTGACTTTGGATGCGTTAAAAAGCTTAGCGCAAAATAAGAAGATTACCGCTCTTTGCCTTGAGCAACATGATAAAGGTTTGGTTCCTGATTATGAGGCAATAAAAGCTAGGGTTTTGAAAGAAGATGAAGTGTTACCGATTGATCAAATTGGCACGAGAAAATATTCAACAACATTGCACATGTCTTCACCTATCATTGCAGCATGTTATACACACCCTATACAATCGAATTTTTTTGGCAACATCAATTCTTTGCCGAAAGATCATAAAAGTATTGGGGGGCAAGCTGATCCAAGCAGGGCTCAGTTTAAAGAAAAACATGTGGCCCAAGTGGACAAGATCAAGCCAAAGCTCACAGGGAATAGCATCAACGAATTTACTATGCCAACTCTTGAGGAATTACCAGCAGAATATCGGCATGCTTATGAAGCACTCAAGAAGAAACGTGGAGTGGAATATTTGCAAGAATACGTCAAGTGCCTTCCTCCATGTAGCGACCATGTTGGCTCCTTTGCAATTTTGGGGCAAGATAAAAAATAAGCTTTGTAAGAAAATCTTCAAGAAAGGATTCACTCGGCTAATACGTTGGATTCGGTTGAAACCGGATTGAGCAACGGGATGTTTAAGGCCGAGTGCGTTGCATCGTGCCATCCGAGTGCATCGTTCCAGATGAGTGCATCACCAGCTAAAGCCGAGTGCATCAAGCCAACTATTGCCTCGTGTACCAAAATAGAAGATGCAAGCTTGGCTGAGCAAAGGAACGACAAACGCAACAAATTGGTTGTGCTCGATTTTTCTGGATGTAAGGGAGCTTACATGCTACCTTATGAGTTTAGTGCTAAAGATATTGATGAGCATCAATAACACAGTAATATGGCTGAACACAGTTTAGTTAACGATGAACGTCAAGACCAAGAAAATCCGGCCGAGCAAAGTTCAACTGACAAAGAGCGTCCGAGTGAAATCCACTCAGGCAATCCGACTGAAATATACTCGGGCAATTAGAGTGAAATATACTCGGGAAATCTGAGTGATGATGCACCAGATCCAGAAAAAGAGGAAGAGGCATTGGAGAATTATTCAGAAGTGGAGCAATGTATTGTTCCAGTGGTGCAACCATCTTCTCCTTCCAACGTCTTCACAAAGGTACACCTAGCAGATAGTTTACTCAATTTTCGATTCGGTCAAAATCATATTGTTGATGCACCTATTAGTAAGATTCTAATTAATTTTGAAAGACGAATTGAAATGAGTAATCTGTTTGTTAGGAAGGATCTTGTCACTAATCATGATAGTCAACACATGGTATCATTCATAGAGGCTAATAGTGACAACTTATCAAAACCAAAGTTGTTCTTGTCATGCCAACTGAACTTTGTATTCATATGGACAACTTTGTTTGTTTCATGCCTGGCTAACATTTGGACTCATATGAGACGTATATTCTGTAATTATTTTGGTTGCAGAAACATAAAGCCAGGTCCAAAGTCCTTCAAAGCCGATTCAAAAGCATCAGGAAAAGCGGATGAAAATCAATGCATAGCTGAGTCGGATGACGCTAAGACAGCACTACTGAGTTGTTTTGTTTCAGAGCTAGTATCACAATATCAGTTAATGGACGAGAAGTGTACCTTCAGTCGGGGCATAGTTCATCACATCGTTGGTGCATCGTCGACGAATTCTATTATAATTGATCATGATGTCGAGCCATCAGGACAAGAACAAATGCAATGTTTGTTTCAAGAGAATATCGAAGACAACAACATGATTCATCAAGCCGCACAATCGAGACGATTGAAGTTTGTTGAGGCACGATCATATGACCAGTCGTATCAGATTGGTTTTGATGACGATCAAATGTTGACTCGGCTATCTCAAGCCGATTCACCTAAAGGTCAACAGGTACACACCAATGATGATGGGGTCAAGCCTTCGAGCAAGGATATGGTTAAAAAGTGCATCAACAACAATCTTGAAGATGGGAATTCCATCAAAGCTACAATGGCGACATCTAGCACTGGGGGGCAACAAGAAAATTCAAAGACCGACGCATGCACAGTTAAAGAAAGCAAAGGCAATGGTAAGCACAAAGGTAAAAAGCCGAAAGTCACTTTCGCACAGTTATTAGAAAAGTACCAAAAGATAAGTGAGGCAAAGAGTGCTTATCGGCCGAGTGAAGCAAAAGCATTGAAGTCACCCCCAAGGCATAAATCTGAAGACTTGGATTGGCAAAGGAAGACATTGAGCAAGCAGACTTCATATCCTGCTTTTGGGCCGCCAATGCCAATGTCGTGGATGCCTCCCTACGCTCATGTAAATCCATATCCATCATGGGGCAGGTATGATACGAGGGCAAATTATCCATCTTATTTTAGATCATCTCACCAACATTATGCAGCTCCAAAAAGATTAACATTTGATGAACAATCACACGTCAAAGACCGTTTCAATCATAAGGAATCGGTCCGGAGCTCAAGGAACAAGAAAGAGGTGGTCAAGCAAGTGTACCAGGTCAAGAAAGATGGTCGTAAGTGTGCTACTTCAGATTTGTTCTCAAATAACAAAGAGCCAGTTAAAGTATTGACATTGGCTACAAAAGGGAACGAGGCAAGTCAATCAAGTGCCAAATCTGAAGGGAAGAAGTTGAGAGTGCACAAGGCCAAAAAAGAGTTGGCATTGGTTGAAACAGAATCACAGCCGAGGTGCCCACTCGGCTTAGCACATTGGCAAGAGAAGGAATTACAAAGACTTAGTGCACATGAGTTGAGAAAGAAGAACATGGCATGGGTTCCCAAGAGGAGCAGTCAAAATAGAAATGGTGTCCGACCTTCTATTGCAACAAGTGTTAAAAAAGAGAAGAACGAAAAGGATGGCCGCAAGAGTGCAATTTCAGATCCGACTCCAAATGACAAAAAGCCAGCCAAGCCTAAGTTGGCTGCTAAGGACAAGAAAGTGAAGCAAGTAAATTTCAAGGATCCAATAGTCAGGAAGAATTTGCTAGTGCATAAACCAAAGTCCCAGCCGGGACGCCCACTCGGCTTACCATATTCGCAACAGAAGAAGCTAAACGGCTTAGGGCCAAAGAGCTGGAGAAGAAGAACATGGCCTGGGTTCCTAAGGGAAATCCTCGAGTCAAGAGCGGCATCACATCTCCTGTTGCGAAGCCAGCAGAAATAAGGGAGTACAAGTGTAAAGCCCGTAGGCGAGGACGACAATTTTCATATAGGAGACTCCAGGAGGCATCTCATCCATATTGTTCAATCATACCATCAAAATCAACACTATGGAATTTATCCTCAGCCGAAACATCTGACTTATTTCGGCTATTCACACTTTGGTGGACGAACCCCCGAGCACTTTTGAGATAAGAATGCATGGCCGATATTTGCATATCGCCCTCAGAATTCATTATGTTGGCAAACCCGGCATCTGGCTGACTGTGTTCACCATGGTTGATTTCCTACTCCTATAGCCGATGCTCAGTGTTTGCCAATACCGGCGAGGCCAACTTAATTATTGAGTCAGCCACCAATCAATGGTCTAGTACATAAAAGAGCCCCAACTCCAAATGTTATTTATTTGCAGGATCCAAGTCAGGAGACAAACGTTGTTCGGCGGAGGCTTGATGGTGTACTTTGATAACGAGTTGAGTCGCCGAACAGTTGACGGTATTCCTTTGAGGTGCATGGTCATAATCGTTCGGAAACCATCTTCGTTGAAGGGTTCTAATATTCCCAAGGAATGCCTGGACAAATGCAAGGTCTGGGTTGACATAAGAAACTTACGTGGAAGCCTTTGTGACATCCAATTGTTGTTTTCAGACAACTATTATCCAAGATGGTCTACCAAAGAAGCAACAAACATGAGCATATGGACAATTAAAATTATCATACTCAACATGCACAGCCGATGGAGTGTTGACATCATGCTTAAACATTACCCTAAGCAAGGTATTTTCTGGCACGCAAGCTCTGCCAAAAAACAGGGGGCGTGTGTTGACACCTGATTTTGGCAAGATACAGATTGCAATGAAGATGGTCTCGAGTGAACAGGTTTTCAGCATGAAAAGATTCACGTCGCCGAGTGGAACCACTTTGATGTTTCGGTTATATTTCATTCGACTTTATCTTATGGACCGAAACAATACTCCGAGTGGCATAATTCAATGTTCCGAGTGGTTTTTGGCCAATCACGTCTTCAAGATGACCTCGGATGAAGGAGCACTCTTAAGGAATTGTCTTCGTCTCGTCGAGGCAATCGATTTTGATATATAAATCATCTCAATCCGAGTTCATATGCAAAAGTTAGAGGCAATACACTGCAGACCGAACATCAACGGAAATATGGCGCGAGGTGCCAGACACTTGTCTGATAGGTTGCGCGAGTAATTCGTCCATCAAGACTGCCTTGAATCGAAAGACATTCAACATGAAAGTTGTTCGTCTCGTTGAAACAAGTAAAAGTGCTTTTGGGCGCATTTTCATCCGAGGTCATTTACTACCACAAAAAAAACCCACAAGATGCAGCCAGTTTTAACCGTTTTGGAAAGATTGTCGGGCAAAAAGCTTGCCGGGTGAAAAGCTTGCCGGGCAAAGACCTTGCCGGGGAGGAAAGCTTGCCGGGGGAAAAGCTTGCCGGGCGAAGATCTTGCCGGGGAGGAAATCCTGCCGGGAAAAGCATGCCGGGCGAAGACCTTGCCGGGGCTGAAAAGCTTGCCGGAAAAAGCTTGCTGGGGTGGAAACTGTCAAGGCCAGTCCGACCAGAAGCTGAAGATGGGCTCAAATGATTATCTAGATGGACTCATATGAAGAAGTGTTCAACATGAGAGTTATTCGTAACATCGAAACGGTCAACTTTAGTTTTGGAGTCATCATCATCTGACGTAGTATACGACCTGCAGAGACGCTACAAGAGTCGGACGGTCCAGTCAGCTATATGACCGAGTCCGACTCAAAATTAAAGACGACCCCGTGGAGTATTCAAGATGGCCTTATTTGGAAAAGTGATCAACATATGGATTGTTGGCCTCATCGAAGCGTACAAAATTGATATTTGAACCGTCTCCATCAGCCCACGCAAGGAGCAAGACAGAAGATTGGATCAGATTCGGGCTGAATTTAAGTGGGACCAGAACTAGGACTCTAGGTCGTGAATTGATGTAATTTTCTTGTAAGGAAAGCCTAGATGAATCCTTTTCTTGTACGAGAAGTCCAGCCGCCTCTTATATATGTTGTGGGTGACGGCCGATTGAACAACACACAATCGAACAAATCAATCTACTACTTTTTCGTGTTCATCTACTTTTTATCTCCCCCTTGTATCTTTCTTCTCGTTCTTCGCTAGTTCTTCATGCTGGAGGGCTGCGGATCCACGAGGCTCTAGGGGTGAGCGAATCGACCTAGAGCAGCCCATAGCCGCCGCAAGCCCTGACGGGGTCCCTCCCGGGCAAGCGGGGCTTCGGGTCTACAAAAGCGTCTGCCGGTTGTCCTGCGTATCGCGCTGCCGATCGGATCTCCTTCGATGTGAGCTGCGGTGCATCACCCTCGGCATTGGAGGTACACGGTGACGTGTTCATGTGCGAACACTAGCCCAACTCAGTTGTCGCTGTTTAACCCTCGAACTGATCCGAAGCACATGCCACCTAATTTTGCGAGATGACAAGAAACCTTTTTTAGATTTCTCAGCAGAACTACAGCCATGTACAACACAGCCAGCACGATATGTAGACGATAGCCAATCTAGGCGTGACTGTTGGAGTCTGGTCACATGCATGGATGAACTAATCTTCTGTGTCTTGCAGGGATCGTCCAGGTACCAACGTATGTACTACTTATATTAACTCACCCGACTTGCGGGGCCGGGGAGTGTGCCTATGGTCGGTTCTCAATTGCGGTCCCACATGTGTGTGCAAATGCAATATGACGCGCGTTCCATTCAGAGAGTGGCGTGCCAGACCGACCGACCGTTTGGGGTGTGACGCGAATGCGATGGGCGTGCTGTATACTTCGTACATGTGTACCGCCGTTTTCTTGAGGCTTTGCTCCATGGCGCAATCCATGGATACAAAATTAGCATACTGTACTATTTAAAAGTCGAGGGCGGGGCTTTTCCCGCGCGGTAGGTGGGGCAGTTCCGCCTAGTCGGTTTGAGAGAGACGCGAGAAGATGAGGGAGTAGGTTGCTGCAAACGTAGGGATGTGTGATTTGACAGTGAGTTACTTCTGGACAGGTGTGGCTCGGTAATTTGACTTGCCATTATCATTTTAACTACGGCGCTATGACCGACTTGAGTCTCATGATTCCTGACCACCTCCATATAGGTGCCTCTCCCGATGCTCCACCATGTAGAGGTTGGCTCTTGCTTGAGAGCCCACTCCTCCACTTTTTCCTTGCCACTTTCCTCCAGATATGCAAAAATGCCATGTAAAGCGGGCTTATAGGCCACTATTGTACTTGATCCTACATGTGCTAAGCCTGCCACATAGGCATAAAGTCTGATGTGGCAAGTTAATTAAGAAGAGACAGACTAGTTTGGTGACCCCAGGAAGAAACGGTGATAAGCGCGTGTACCTAGATAAAGCAAACTTAGCAACAAAAAACTAAGCACCTATGCATTGGGGACTTGAGTTGCTAAGCCATTTAATGCCCATAGCACCTCATCTAAGCACCACTTCATTGGAAGAGCTCACTCCTTGGCGAATGCAATAAATACTACGAAGAAAGTGATAGAGAGAAGTAAACAAAAAAAATACTCTTATAGCCAACCTTATAGCTAACCTTGTTGTATGAGTGACTAAGTGATGACTATGTATGACATGCCAACATCAGATAGCCTAACGCACCGTGTTAAATCTCCAAGGGCGCGACCGCGCGAGCGAGGCGACGGTCGTGGTAGGCGCGACCATGATACGGGTTGCTGGCAGCCCTTGGATCTGAGATCGAACAGTCGCATGCTAAATGCTGAAAATTTGCAGAATAACCCTCCAGGATAGGATATTCACCCATAGGTCTAGAATCACGCCATGCAACCATTCGATCTCAGATCCAAGGGCTCTTGGAAGCCCGTATCATGGGATAATGGAAAGCTTCGTATCACCTGTAATTTCCCGACGCTTGACATGACATCGAAAGCCATTTAATTGGGCGTCGAGTAGACATGAGATCTAATTGGGCCCCCATAGTACTGTGCATGAATCCATTTATCCACCAGGCAAGCCACTACCCTACCAATCGCACGCGCCCCCCACTCGACATTTTTGCAATCGATAAACCGCTCCTAGTCGTCCTGTCCTTTCACATTACGACAGTTCCACTAATCCTAACCCTCCTCCAAAATCCATGGCGTCCCAAATCTCCATGATCGGCGGTGAGTACAAGGTTAGAACCATCACCGGCGATGAGTTCGGCGTCATCTACACCCGTTCTTCCGCAACGGTGAAAGAGTGCCTTGCTCGCTTCAAACGCATGTTCAAAAACTCAAATGATGAGTGGGTAGATGTTGAGTACACCACAGTCCTGGGAAGCGGGAAGAATATAAAGGAGGTAGAGAAGAAGAAGCCCGCCGTGATCCAGGTTTGCGTGCATGACTTATGCTTTGTCTACCACATATGCCATGCCGACGTTGAGTGTCAGGATTTTAAGAATTTCCTCAAGGACAGCCGAGTCAAATTCATTACTGTAGAATTTAGGAACGACAAGGAAATCTTGGGTCGGATAGGCCTCGTTGTAGGCGACCCCTTCGACCTCCAGAAGAAACGGCTGGTGCCCTCCCGTGATCAGCCTTCAATACTAACCCTGGCAGGAGCCATGGTTCATCCTTCGTATGGTACACTGAAGAAACCTCTGTTCAGATTTCATCATGCATGGGAGTGGAATGTACTAGATATAGAACACATCCACTATGCTGCAATGGATGGCTACCTTTGTTTCAATATCTACAAGGGTTGGATGAAGAGCAAGAGCCAAGTGTGCAGTTCAAGCAAAGAAGTATTGGCCAAGAGGAAGAGGGACAAGGATGAAGTCGAGGGCGTGGATGAGGAGTCCGAGTAAGGTGGCAGTGTCGTTGCTCATGGTGGTTCTAATGCAGTGTCTACCGGATTAGTTGCTTAGTTTAATTTCATGTGTGCATAGTTTTATTTGAGGGGTGTGTTGTGCTAAGCCCCCAGCAGAACTATGTTATGTTTCTTCTCATTATATTTCATACATTTCATCTTTTATTTGGTATAGTACTACCACTCATTTCTTCACATTATATACATACAATATATATGGCCAACATCATATAGCCAACAGTTTAGTTGTCAAAGAATTTCAGGGTGCTTAGTTTTGTCAAAGAATTCCAGGGTGCTTAGTTTTATTTGAGGGGTGTGTTGTGCCGGAGACCATTAACTTATCATTGTGAGAATCGGCTTATTTTTTCATGTAACATGGTCAACGGGTTTGGTGAAAATAACAATGTCTAATGGCATTTCTAATATACGCTGCCTCCCCCCGGATTTTCTTTACAGAGGCAACATAGAACTATATGAGTGACCTGTTAAATTTTGGAATTATTCCGGGTTCGTTTGGCCATTTTTATACATTAATTGAGTTTTTGGTCATTTAATGTGCATAATTCAAATTTGAACTACAAGAACATGCTCCCGTGCTCCAAAGTTGATTGAAAAATCACATGTGTGTCCTCGGGTGAATTTCTAGGTCACATGCAAGAAATGGGAATGAAATTCAAACATCTGGGCATCGTGGTTCGGCCGAGAACATTAAGAAGCTTGGTTTTAAAATTCTTGTAAATCCAAAACATGCCTGAAAATCATGAAACTTGGCATGGCGTCATGTCATGGTACTACCATGCTGTGGTAAAAAAATTTGTAGAATAGGAACAAGTTTTGGTATAAGTTTGTTGCAAACTTGGGCTTCTCTCAAGAAGGCTCGTGGTTCTGAGAGGGAACATGTCACCTTTGTGTGAATAATTCAAACTTTAAATACAAGCACATGCTCCAGTGCACCAAAGCTGGTTGAAAATCACATGTGTGTCCTCAGGTAAATTTCTAGGTCCCATGCCAGAAATGGGAATGAAATTCAAACATTTGGGCATCATGGCTCGGCTAGAAAACATTGAGAAACTTGGTTTTTTAATTCCTGTAAATCTGAAACACGCAAGAAAATCATGAAACTTGGCTTGGTGTCATGACATGGCACCAACATGTTGTGGTAATTTTGCTGTCCGATTTGCGAAGGCGCACACATTAACAATCAACAAAGTCATTTTGGAACAAGTGATGTCATGTTACAATTGGAAACACAAGTATTATTGAAACCGTGGGCGTTCTATTTACCATTTACGTGCCGCCACGCGTCCCCTTTTTTATTAGCTAGGAGGCGCTGTGCAGGGTAGCTATTTGAGTACGGGAGGCGTGCGAGCCCTTTGACATCCATCTGCCGTCCACCTCTCTCCCAAGGTCTCCATTAATGGCGCCCGAGCCTCTATTTAATGGTGTGGCAATGTCTCACTCGACTGAGATTTAAGAGAGAAAAAAATCTAAAAAGAAATTTTTGCACGGATCTTGATGTAAGATCAGACGGACCTATATAGCATCTACTGTGACTTATAGCAAGACTAATGAATGTGCGGGCCGCACACGGCACCAACACGACACGAGCTTCATCTGCCTGGTGCGCATGCAGTCGGGTGAGTTGTCCAAGTATAGACACAACCAGGCCCTCGTCGGTATATGTGCCTCGACTTTGGCCGGTCATAGTGGAGAGTAGCATAGACTAGTCACTAGTCTATGTTACTAGTACCTTCATAGTGTGTAGTGTCATATAGTATATGCATAATTTGGCGACGAGCGCTCTCTATACGTACCACCTTTTTTCCTTAATTACATCTTGTTAGTTTTGCTCCATGGCGCAATCCATCGATACTACTACTGTACAATTGTATACATTTTTTAAAAGGCTAGAGGGCAGGGCAGTCTAGCTTGGTCCTTTTCACAAGAGGCAAGGGCCTTTGTGATTTGACGGCTCATTACTGCTGGAAGGCGGGGCCTTGTGATTTGACTGCTCGTATAAATGTGCCGACGACCTGAGGAGGAGCAAAGAACCGTGCGGTATACTCAAGTTTTCCACTGGAGTACGATGGAGGAGCACGAAACACGGTAGCCCAGTGCCATATCCTCTACTCTCTACTCTTATTATATATTACTAGCAAGAGGCATTGTTCTATTGGTGATAAAGAATGATCTAATTTGCTAGTTATCTCATTTTTAGCATTGTTCTATTCATTCCTCGCAGAGAAGGTGACACGTGCGGCCAAACATCCGAAGCAAAATATGAAACACAGGAGCAAAAGAAGGAGGATTATCACCCCCCAAAAAGAAGGAAGACGCACACACAAGTCTGTGGCGCTGCTCTCACTACATGAAGGGTTGCTGGCCGCGGAGTCATAACTGCTTCTTCATCGCCTCCATGACCTCCATCTCCTTGCGCGTCTCCTCCGCCATCTTCATGATTGTGTCCATGACGCGGGATTTCTCGACGCGAGCCTTCATCATCTATTCCACGGCCGCATTACGTACCTTGACAGCAGCCGGGTGCTCGATGCGGAGCTTCGCCGACTCCTCATTCTGTTCCATGATGAGGGCCTGCAACATCTTCATCGAGGGACTACTATTCTCATGCAGCTTCTTCCAGTCGGCGTTCTCCTCCTTCAGCAGGTCGAGCCCGTGGCAGATCTTCCCCTTGTCCTCCTGAAGTTGCAGGATTTCGCCAGTCGCCTTCTTCTCTGAGGCAATGCTCTTCTTCAGCAGCATCACCAAGCCGGCGGTCAACTCCCCCTGCTTATTGAGCTCAGCTGGCATGTCGTCGAAGCTCTCCTTCAGCAGCTCCACCAAGCCGTGGATGAACTCCTTCTGCTTATTGAGGTGCTTATTGAGCTGATTGGGCATGTCGTCGAGGGATAACGACTCCAGGGCCGCATGTTTGCCTCCGTGTCTAGGGCGCTCCTGGGAGCCATCGCTTGCACGTGAGAGATCTTTCGAGGTCTCTGCGTGGCGGCGAGCCCTCTCTTTTTTCTGCAGCCTTGGTTGCCACTCCCTTGTTACGAGTAGTTCTCAACCTAGAGCTCTGCACACCAGCCATGGCAAGGACGAACAAAGAAGGAGGACTTATGAGGAGGAAGGTAGTGTAATTTTCGGTTAGGTAGTTCCCCTTTTTATAACCGAAGTACTAGCACTAGTACTAAAACCTGCATAGTGGGAACACATTCAGATTTGGTACGTACTGGTAGGTGTGAGCAGGCATGCACTTAATTGTAGCACTAGTACTTTCAAATGTGATGGGAACAAGGTAAAGATTAATTGATGGTTTTTGGTTTCGAGGCCCGAAATGGCTCCTGATGAGTTTAGTGGAACATAAATTTCAAATAGACTACACTGCTCAGATGCGTAAATATTATGTTACTGTCAAAAATTGGCACAAAATACGAAGGAGACCAATGGAAGTACTACTACTCGCAACCCATGATTTAACTACTCGCATGCGCACATGTCTTTCTTCCACCCTCACGTCCACTCAATTTGCATGCGTTTTATTAATTGACCATCAATGAAGTGAAGGACTTTACACGCGTCAAATTATCACATGGGCTAGATCTTGGTACAAAATTGCGTCCGCCCGTGTACCCGCGTGTGCGTACGAGGGAATGAGTGCATGCGTGGCGTGCGTGCACATCTTCGCTTCGTGCATGTACCGCCAGTGCGGCTCAGGGAGGACGAGTACATTCTTCTGGAACCAGCAGCACGTCATTGTGATCAATCCACACAAGGATGTCGCGACAACGCCTCCACATGTGCCACGTGCCCACGTGGCTTCATGAACTGTAAGAGAGACACTGTGTAGTGTGCCATTGTGTTTTGCACATACTCAAAGTAATAGTAAGGTACACGTGCATTGGACACATCAGATTTTGCAACCAAATTACGAATAAATACCACACTGTAGCATGTAAGCTCTGAGTCATATATGCCTGATATGTAGACCTTCGTTTAATTCTTATAGTTCATCTCATTCAAAATCAATTAGTTTTTATAAAAAACCTAGGGCCTCTTTGATTCGTAGGATTTCCAAAACGCGGAAATAGGAAGAACATGGGATTAGAGTGGAATGTCATCTTGAATCCTACAGGATGGTACGAGTGTTTGATTGTGCATAGAAAAAACGCAGAATTCTTTCAAAGAGGTTTGAGTGGATGGGATGTTTCCTATGAAATCTAGTGCAAATGAATCATATGGAAAAATTCCTATGGTTTACAATCTTATGAATCAAACAACCAAGATAGGAAAAATTCCTAAGGATTAGAATCCTCCAAAATTCCTTTGAGAATCCTTTGAATCAAAGAAGCCCTTAATCTACTTTATGATTCATGGAATTGTGTGTTGTAAAGCATAAAGTACAACAAACATTGGCAATTCAACTAGAAAAAAGTTTGGGCAGTTACGATACGGAAGATTCTAGAACAAAGGAGAACCACTGTTGTTTTGAGATTTGTGCATTATGCTTAAGTTCAACCACAGAGTCTGCTAGATTGTACATGTGGCAAAATCCGGTGGGGGTCTAGAAGATGGCGCGAGGGGCCGAGTGGAGGGATACTATGAAGGAGTGCACAACCGCGAGATCGATATTTAGATAGAGGGGGCGAGAACGTGCGCTGTTGCGCAGTGGCGGAGCCATGAAAAATGTCCCATGAGCTAGGGGGCCAAGCATTGCTAATCCTTTACGAGGAGGGCCAATTCATCAACTTAAACCATTTTTACCAGCAATTGTCTAATGATCACATTCATATTAGCCTCGATATATAGTGATGTTAGGGGGGCAGGGCCCTTGCTGCCCCCTGTCTTCGCCATTGTGCGCTCGTCTGAGAGATGAAGCGGAAGGCATGGATTATGAGAGGGGGGCGTTGGATATATAATTAAAGTGGGTGTATTAGCTATATATGTAATCCTATATAGAGAGGTATAGATTGATCGATGTGGACATGGGAAAGAGGGTGAGACCTTACTAGATATATAGATTGATCGGTTTATGTGGAAAACTAGGGAAGACCTAGCTATACACACACACATAGAGGAACATCGATCGTTGCGCATGCATGTGAGAGATAAAGAATGCCTGATATGATGGAGAGGGGGATGTGTGTGTGTGTGTGTGCCTTCATGGGAGACCGACCTGAAGAAAAAGATTGCATGTGTGCGATGGATAATGCCGACTGGTAGTGTGTGTGAATGCATGCACGAGAGAAAGTTAGTGGTACAATTATAAAGAGAAGACCAATGTGTGGGTGTAAAAGACTAGGTGAGGTCATAATCAATGTAAAGTTGAATTCAAATATTTAAATAAGAGATCATGATGTTTGAAACCCATGCATGCATGAATATAACGGAGATCTGCGCAGTGTGGTTTGGAAACGAGCATGTTGTAATGTATACACATTGAACAAGGTCAGACTGATTTGAATTTGAGATACCGATGGAAGACATTGTTTGGCCACATTGCATCTGTGCATGGACACAATATTCTAATTGGAGATGATGGGTGGCTTTCGCATCACATATCTATTATATACCCCTATATATATTGTATTATATATTTTTTATATAGTGTGCGGATAACTTTCGCTTTGAAAGATGGTCGTTGGATGAGGCCAATCAGATGGTGCAGAGCTGGCAAATTTGAGCACTACTGGCTGTTGGATATCATCTAGATTCCACCAGATTTTGCCACATGTACAATCTAGAAGACTCTATGGTTGAACTTAAGCATAATGCACAAACTTCAAAACACAAGCACTTCTTCTTTGTTCTAGAATCTTCTGTATCAGAATTGCCCAAATGTTTTTCTACATGATTAGTTTTTACTTTATGCCTTACAACGCACAATTCCATGAATCTTCAAATAGATTAGCTTTCTTATAAAAACTAGATTATTTTGCATGAAATGAACTATAAGAATTAAACGAACATCTACATCAGGCATATATGACTCAAAGATTACATACTATAATGTGGTATTTATTCATAATTTGGTTGCCAAATCTCATGCGTGCAATGCATGTGTACCTTACTAGTCTAAATGGTGTCTGTGTATGTGTTGTGCGTGTTAAACACATTGTACGTAGTAGATCATACTAGTCTAAATTGTCTTTTTTTTCTTTTGGGTACACGTTAAGCTTGTTGTCCCGAAATTTCAAGCCGCGCCTTGTTATGCTGAAATTTCAATCTAGCGTCTCAGTCTATCATGCTGCGAAACTCCCGCCTCTTCAACATGCGCCCTGTTACCTCGAAATATTTAAGATAAATCTTTGTCTCATTATGCTCCGAAAACTCCCTCCATCTCAACCCGCTCCTTGCTATTCCAAAATTAGAACGCGCGCGAAAACTCCCACCTCCTGTGAAATCCCGACACGTGAAATGCCCGTGATACCCCTGAACCGAAAGAACCACCTCAAATCGGTGGGGGTACTTTCATAACTTACCCCACATTTAGAACAAGCACGTCCATAAGCCATGGTTCCCCCACTCCCATCCCATCCGCCCACCCATTCGTACACCGAGGTTGGCAAAACCCGCGAAGCCCCACACCCTCCTCCGTCCGCCACCCAGCTGGAGCCTCTTACTCGACGACATTGTCCACAGCAACACCTCAATGTTCCTCATCCACCATACTGGATGAGGATCCGTCGTCGATCTGGTTGTCCCACCGGTTCAGCCACCCCATCCTCCACCTCCAAGGAGTTGCCCCGACGTTCCCCTCGTCTTTCTTGCCACCTCCATTCCCACACCACCGTCTTCACCTGCACCACCGGAAGAGCATCATCATCATCGTTTCCTTGGATGAAGCTGCGGCCTAATCGGCGCCACCAAAGAGGTTGTACACTAATCGCCGGATTTTCTTCTTGATTCGATCTCATGGTGTTGCCGGCGCTCGGTCCCGAGCCGACACGGCGTGGCTCCATCCACGGCGGCGTTGCCGGCCACTTCCTCCATGGCATCGCTCCCTCGGCGGTGACATCCACATCAGTAGGAGCTGCTGCTGCTTTAGCTCTCGCTCGCGCTGCTGCTCTGCTCTTGCTCTTGGTCCCCTGCCTGGTCTGCTCTTGCTCGCGCTGCTGCTCTCGCTCTTGCTCTTGCTTTCGATGCTGCTCCGATTTAGCTACACTTCAGTTGATTGAATCGACTTTTGGGTTAGTCGATTTTCAGG
>NC_041390.1:436433967-436513517 GCF_002162155.2 Triticum dicoccoides | reverse complement strand
GGCTTGCCGAAGAGGTACCCCACTATCTATCTTAGGGTTCAGGGTGGGGGTGGTGGTCGCCGGCGGTGGTGTGGCGGTGGCGTGGGGATCGCCGGAGAAAAAGCTCGGCATGGGGGGGGCTACAGGGATGGCCGGGGCAGCGGCGGACCGGCGGTGGTGAATGTTTTTGGGGCGGGAGGGGCGACGCACCATCGGCCGTGGGCGGCGGGGGCGGCTGTTTGGCCGGTGCTGGCTGGCGACTGAGGGGGTGGAGGTTGAAGATGAACTACAGGCCCTCGATTTCGTATCCAACGGCTGCAAAATTGACTGACTAGAGATGAAAAATTCAGTCGACTGACGTGTAGCCTCACCTCTAGTGCGTTTAGTTTCGACAGTAAAATTCAGTTTTGACAGTTAAGTTCAGTTTCGACAGTTAAATTCAGTTTCGACAGTTAAGTTCAGAGATAAGAAGCTGATGTATACATCTAGCACTTTGTGGTTATGTATTTTATGTCATCTATTGGAGATGCTATTAGAATTCCACTCAGGTTAACGTTGTCTCTCTTGTCCTGCTTCAGCCTCGGCATCGTACAACTCACCAGAGCCGCTCCAATGATGAAACCCTCCATCACAGCGGAGCAGTACCTCGGGCTCCATCTCCAGACGCCTAAGATCTTCTTCCCCTCCTCCGACAGCCAAGTCAGCCGGAGCATCCTCACCGGCCAACCCAATCACGCTGAGATCGACATGGCTTCGCCAAAGAGGTTGTACACTTCTTGTGTTTTGACTTAATCTCGCCATGCTTCTTCGCATCCTGTGATCTTCCAATTCTTGTGAACCAAACACCCAGATTGGCAGAAATCCTGTGTTTTTAAATTCTCTGTTTTGCACGTGCATTCCTATCCTATTCCTGTCTATTTCTTATCCCTGCATTGTTAGAATCCTCAAATTCAAACAAGCCCTTACAAAATTACTTCTATTACAGATATGTGCTAAAGAAAACCTT
The DNA here is from genome assembly GCF_002162155.2 of Triticum dicoccoides. Lineage (NCBI taxonomy): Eukaryota > Viridiplantae > Streptophyta > Magnoliopsida > Poales > Poaceae > Triticum > Triticum dicoccoides. Next base: position 436,512,532 of record NC_041390.1, on the reverse strand, counting down.
GTGTGGTTTGTCCTGCTCCTGTGGTGTTGTGTTCCACCCCAGCTCCGTGGCTCCAACGATGGAAGGGTTCACCACAGCAGGGATCCGCTCTCCAGACTATCTTTGGCCGCCTCAGATCTTCTTCCCTGCCGCCGGCAGCCACGACAACTGCATTACCATCATCAACTGAGCAGATGACCTTGAGGACTACACGGGTCCGCAAGAGAGGTCACACTCTTCCGTGTCTGCTTACGTTATGAATTGCTTAATATGATGACATGCTAGTTTATTGTCGTGTTCACCTATTAGACTTCGACTCAGGTCCAAACTTATGCCGAAACTTGAGTTTTTAAATGGTTGTGGGGTACATATTGGGCAGCAATCAGTACTATATGTCTACTATCTGGTTAATCTCGGGTGTCTACTATGAGTTTCATGTTGGGTGCAAACAAACATTAAAGGATCCATTATCTGTATTTTTTAACTAAAGCTATTATATGCCTGCTATCATTTGTTTTGGGTCTATCCATAGTTTGCTACCATCATTCTAGATTTGTGCATGCACTCCTTACATAATCTCACTATGTTTTATTCCTATGCATGTCAGTTATTGTACACAATGGAACTGAACATCTAGAGCAAAAGAGACGAGCCTTGCGTGGCAAAAAAAATTCATGCAGACGTCACCCTATGGTGGGCGCAAAGGCATCCCCCTCCACCCATTTCGGATCGTAATCAAGAGGAAGATAACTGTTCTGAGGGGGATTCAGAAGCAGAAGACCACTCCTATTTACCCCATGAGGTCTTCGCTCTAACTTGTCATGCTGATGTTGGTAAAATCATGCATATGGTGCCTTGCATTGCTTATTGTATACATCAAAGATGTCATCTGCTTAGTTTAGACATGCTTTGTCTCAATGCCATCTGTTTAGTTTCTTTATCATATATGTGAATCATGCAATGCCATCTTGTTTAGCCAGGCATCATATATGTGAATTTTGCAATGCCACCCTGGTTAGCCAGTCATCTTATATGTGAATTATATCATGACATCATTTTTTATTACGTGTTAAATTTGTCAACAATTTTAGTACATTCTATTACTCTTCTTGTGCATCAGCCATTCAGCACGGTCATGGAAAAAATCTGGAGTGGAAACAAGGTCTTCAGAGCAGACAATGCTATGTGACGAAGCGCATGTCTTGCTGGTTACAGATAGCTCCTCAGAGGAGGATTCAGAGACAGATGACCAGTCCTATCCCCCCCGAGGTGCATGCTCTAACTTGGCAGGGTTATGTTGCTCATATCGTGTGTATGGTATCTTGCATTGCTATGTCATTTGCTTAGTTTAGACATACTTTGTGTGAGTGCCACCTGTTTAGTGTCTAAGTACCATATATGTGAATTATGCAATGCCATCTTGTTGCAAGACATTATATATGTGAATTATGCAATGCTATCTTGTTGCAAGGCATTATATATGTGAATTATGCAATGCCATGCTGTTTAGCCAAGCGTCATATATGTGAATTATATCATGTCGTCCTTTTTTTGTATTTCTCATTGCTTTTGTCAACAATGTTTGTATATTCAACAGCTCTTCCTGTGCATCAGCCATTTGTATTGGTGATGGAGAAATCTGAAGTGAAAACAAGGTCTTCACAGCAGATAATGCTACCTGGTGAAGCAAAAATCTTGCTGGTTACAGATAGCTCTTCATAAGAGGATTCAAAGGCAGATGACCAGTCCTATTATCCCCCTGAGGTGTATGCTCAAACTTGGCAGGGTTATATTACTCATATCATGCATATGTTGTATTGCAATGCTTAGTTTTTACATCATATACACGATATTGAATGCCATCTCCTTAGTTGACACATCATATATGTGATTGCCCTCTGCTCACTTCGTTAGTATATAAATCATATATTTGAATTATATCATGCCATGATGTTTACATAGACAACATGTATCTGAATTATGGCATGCCAACCCATTTTCTAAAGACATAATATAGTTATATCATCTCATCCTGTTCACACTTCACATAGTCATGATATTTTGAATTATGTCATTCTATCCGTGAATTATATCATGCCATCATGTTTCCATCGACGACATGTTTGTGATTTATGGCATGCCAACCACTTTAATAGACACATCTTATAGTTATATCATGTCATCCTATTTACATAGTCATCATATTTTGAAGTATGTCATTCTATCATGTTTAGTTAGCATCATACATGTGAAATTGTGTCATGTTATCATTTTTAATTAGCCATCATATATGTGAAATTATGTCATGCTATTATGTTTGGTTAGACAACATAAATGTGAATTATTTCATGCCCTATTTTCTTCCCTACTATCCATTGCACCTGTCTATCTTACAATGTATGTACATTCAATTACTTTTCTTGTTTATCAACCATTTCAATTGGAGGGGGTGATGGCAGTATCTGTGGGAGTAAAAACATGGTCTTCAGAAAAGATCGTGCTACCTATCGATGGAGATAGAACCATGGTTGTACTTGCCCAAGAACCAGCCCCACCACACATAACCCAGACTCACGCAGATTGTACCCCTACCCAGTTGGACAGAGAACCAACCACACCCCTTTTAACCCCAACCCAGCAGATAGTAACCCAGTTCCCGTTGACACAGCACCGTCTCCACCACAGAGCACCCAAACACGAGCAGTTAGTAAGGCAACTGCAGTGCCCAAAGCACGAGGACCACCACTCCGAACCCCAAGTCAACGCTTAAAGTAGAAGAACAATTGTTCTCAGGTCAGGTTCCGTAGCTATGGTTCATACTACTTTGCTCTTGCATCACTGTATTTAGTATTTACTCATACTAACTAATTCCAAATTCTAAGGATGCAATTGAAACTCCAATGGTGCAATAGGTGTGTTTTAAACCTGTTTCTTTAACGTGTTTGCTGTTGTAACTTGCTCTATGTTGATTTCAGTTTCAATTGAATAAACAGTTATATTCTCATGCCATGCACCTTACAAGTGTTGTTATTGCTGTGTGGTTTCCCACACTTATATTCTATCTAAGCTGCTTTGTCTTAAATAGATTTGATTCGAACGGTATCTATCTTGATTTGGAAACATAAACTAGAATGATATAGACCATACAGTGACCATACTACATAGATATATGTTTGTTTCATGCTGTTATCCTGTCCACCTTACTACTGAACTGGTTTACCAAAATGAGTTTCATATACTACATTGTAAACATGTGATGTGTTTTTGTTTGTTTCTCTTTTAGAATGCGGATAAAATATTGGAGAAGAGTACCCCGTTATGCAATGGTACATGAAGTAATGCAGATAAGGTTCAAGATAGTGAGACATGCCTGTTGGTCTCCAAGAAAGCTGATAAAAACTATATTGAAGACACTGAGAAAACCCCAAAGTCCTGTCTTGATGTAGTGTTCGAGTTACTGGCTACTACTGCTGGCACCAGCTCTTAGAACTCGCTGCCTGAATCAGTTCGGCTTCTTGAGTATCAACTTCAAGTTGAAAGACATCGATTAGATGTTATGCGATAGGAAGCCGAAGGACTGAGGAGGTCCCTGCAGAATTCAGATGCATACTTTCTGGTGCAACAACAAGTGCTGGAGGATTTAAGCGCCAAACAAGAGAAAGTTAATAAGCTTGCTAAGCATCTTGCCAGCATTATGGGTACCCAGGATATTGTTTCTTGAGCTCTTCTGAAGTGGTTTAAGTTCTGGAGTTGTTTTGCTGTGGCGTTTATATGCTGCATTGTTCCCTATATTTGCACTGGTGGCGAACTTTGATGCCTAGTGGATGTAATATGTGTAATAGCCATGATAGCCTAGCGTAAGTTGTTTGCTTGTTTATTTCCGTATTGTCTTGTTTATTTGTTTTCTTGTAGTCAGTGTAGTTCTTTTTCCGCGGTTTGTTAGTGGCCGCAATAACCTAATTTTTAAAACTAGGCCACATTAACCATGGGCTACATATTTAATGTAGTTAACATGGGCCTTGTACGGGCCGTAGAAACAATGGGCCTTCTATGGGGCGTAGAAACCATGGGCCTTGTATGGGCCGTTGACACAATGGGCCTTCTACGGGCCGTATCATCAATGGGCCTTCTACGGGCCGTATGATCAGTTGGCCAAACATGGGCCAATAACAGTCCACATTATGGTCGTAAATGGGCTAGAGTTGAAATCATCCGTTCATGGGCCGACCATAACGGGCCATCGTTAATCGGCCGTATTTGATGACGCTATGAAAACGGCCCAACGTATTAACGGGCCACAAACGGGCCAACTGTAACCACGGGCTGAATTTGGCCTAGAAGCAGAAAATGACAGTAACGGGCCAAAAGTAAATGAATGCTGGAAATGAGCCCAAGAATAAATGGGCCCCGAGAAGGCCGAAAGATAACATGGGCTGGAAACGGCCCAACGGAATAATGGGCCATTAATGGGTATAAAGTGATAGACTGTTCATCACGGGCCAGTTTTACCACGGGCCGTTAATGGGCCGAGGGTTACTAAGGGCCTCATATGGGCCGAAAGACGTCACGGGTCATACATGGGATGGAAGTTAAAACAGGCTGGAATTATATTGGACGGCCCGGATGACGCTACTGGGCGTAATTCAGATAGGCCGTAAACGGGCCCTGGGTTAGCGGGCTGTAAATGGGCTATATGCGAACAAGCCGTTAACAGGCTTTCCGTGGGCCGGCCCGCCACCTTTTGACCAAGTCAAATGGGCCGGCCTTTTCATAGGAATGGGCCTCTATTGGGTCCTTCCACGTGTCGACGTATCATAGGCGCTTTGGGTCCAATGAGTGGATGACATCTGTCCCAACGGTGAGCCGACACGTGTTCCCTCCAGCCAATGATGATTTTACACATGGAAAATCCCCATTGGTCAGGGCTGTTAATGGGTTATCGGATCCAAAACCGGACCCGATAGCTTAATGGCATTCCGTTACGGTGGATGCCACGTGTCGGTCACCCTTGACGAAGGCACTTCTGTGACGCGCGATTTATCGTCATGGAAGTGGACACTTCCGTGATGATAATTTTGGTAATGTCATGGAACACTTCTACAACAACACATGTATGACTATCTTGATTCTGTCATAAAATTATCATGAATGTACATGCATGACAGAAAACATGACCTACCGTGACAAACACGTATCATCACGGAAGTGTATTTTTTTGTAGTGGTTCTTGAGTCATTTTACCACCTCTAGTCATAACTCTAACATCATTATCATTTTTCTTATTATTTAATTCATTGAGCAAATCATTCTGAGCTTTAAGTACTTGTTCTACTTGAGTGGTAACCATAGAAGCATGTTTACTAATTTTAAGTTCACCTTTAACACTAGCCATATAATCACTCAACTGTTCAATCATATAAGCATTATGTTTCAATTGTCTACCAACATAAGCATTGAAATCTTCTTGCTTAACCATAAAATTATCAAATTCATCCAAACATTGTCTTGCAAACTTAGCAGGAGGGATTTCAGCTTTATCAAATCTATAGAGAGAGTTTACCTTTACTACCTGTGTCGGGTTATCAAGATCATGTATTTCTTCAACATGCGGCAAATTAAGACCATGTATTTCTTCAATAGGAGGTAAATTCTTAACATCTTCAGCTTTAATACCTTTTTCTTTCATAGATTTTTTTTCCTCTTGCATATCTTTAGGACTGAGAAATAGAATACCCCTTTTCTTCGGAGTTGGCTCGGGAGTTGGTTCAGTTCATTTGTCAACATATTATTCAATAGAATTTCAGCTTCATCAATAGTTCTTTACCTGAAAACACAACCAGCACAACTATCCAGGTAATCTCTAGAAGTATCGGTTAGTCTATTATAAAATATATCAAGTATTTCATTTTTCTTGAGAGGATGATCAGGCAAAGCATTAAGTGATCGGAGAAGCCTCCCCCAAGCTTGTGGGAGACTCTCTTCTTCAATTTGCACAAAATTATATATTTCCCTTAAAGCAGCTTGTTTCTTATGAGTAGGGAAATATTTAGCAGAGAAGTACTAAATCATATCCTGGGGACTACGCACACAACCAGGATCAAGAGAATTAAATGATATCTTAGCATCACCCTTTAATGAGAATGGAAATAATTTAAGGATATAATAGTAGCGAGTTTTCTCATCATTAGTGAACAGGGTAGCTATATCATTTAATTTAGTAAGATGTGCCACAACAGTTTCAGATTCATAGCCATAGAAAGGATCAGATTCAACCAAAGTACTTAACTCAGGATCGACAGAGAAATCATAATCCTTATCAGTAATAAAGATAGGTGAAGTGGCATAAGAAGGGTCATATTTCATTCTAGCATTCAGAGTTTTTTTCTTTAAGCTTAGCTAATAATTTCTTGAGGTCACTTCTATCATTACAAGCAAGAAAATCTCTAGCAGTTTCTTCATCCATAACATAACCCTCAGGAACAACAGGCAATTCATTTCTAGGGGGGGGGGATCTTCATCATCACTTTCAATATTATCAGTTTCAATAATTTCATTCTCTCTAGCCCTAGCAAGTTGTTCATCAAGAAATTCACCAAGTGGCATAGTATTATCAAGCATAGAAGTAGTTTCATCATAAGTATCGTGCATAGCAGAAGTGGCATCATCAATAACATGCAACATATCAGAATTAATAGCAGAAGCAGGTTTAGGTGTCGCAAGCTTACTCAAAACAGAAGGTGAATCAAGTGCAGAGCTAGATGGCAGTTCCTTACCTTCCCTCGTAGTTGAGGGAAAAATCTTGGTTGTTTGATCTTTCAAATTCTTCATAATGATAAGCAGATATAAATCCCAAGTGACTCAAAGAATAGATCTATGCTCCCCGGCAACGGCGCCAAAAAATGTTCTTGATAACCCACAAGTATAGGGGATCGCAACAGTTTTTGAGGGTAGAGTATTCAACCCAAATTTATTGATTCGACACAAGGGGAGCCAAAGAATATTCTCAAGTATTAGCAGCTGAGTTGTCAATTCAATCACACCTGGAAATTTAATATCTGCAAAAAGGTATTTAGTAGCAAAGTAATATGATAGTAGTGGTAACAATAGCAAAAGTAATATTTTGGGGTTTTATAGTGATTGTAACAGTAGTAGCGGAAAAGTAAATAAGCGAAGAACAATATATGAAAGCTCGTAGGCAATGGATTGGTGATAGAGAATTATGCCGGATGTGATCAATCATGTAACAATCATAACATAGGGTGACACAGAACTAGCTCCAGTTCATCAATGTAATGTAGGCATGTATTCCGAATATAGTCATATGTGCTTATGGAAAAGAACTTGCATGACATCTTTTGTCCTACCCTCCCGTGGCAGCGGGGTCCTATTGGAAACTAAGGGATATTAAGGCCTCCTTTTAATAGAGTACCGGACCAAAGCATTAACACATAGTGAATACATGAACTCCTCAAACTACAGTCATCACCGGTAAGTATCCCGATTATTGTCACTTCGGGGTTAACGGATCATAACACAAAATAGGTGACTATAGACTTGCAAGATAGGATCAAGAACTCTCATATATTGATGAAAACATAATAGGTTCAGATCTGAAATCATGGCACTAAGGCCCTAGTGACAAGCATTAAGCATAGCAAAGTCATAGCAACATCAATCTCAGAACATAGTGGATACTAGGGATCAAACCCTAACAAAACTAACTCGATTACATGATAAATCCCATCCAACCCATCACCGTCCAGCAAGCCTACGATGGAATTACTCACGCATGGCAGTGACCATCATGAAATTGGTGATGGAGGAAGGTTGATGATGACGATGGCGACGGATTCCCCTCTCCGGAGCCCCGAACGGACTCCAGATCAGCCCTCCCAAGAGAGTTTAGGGCTTGGCGGCGGCTCCGTATCGTAAAACGCGATGAATCCTTCTCTCTGATTTTTTCTCCTCGAAAGTGAATATATGGAGTCAGGGTTGAGGTCGGTGGAGCATTAGGGGGCCCACGAGGCAGGGGGCGTGCCCCCCACCCTCATGGACAGGGTGTGGTCCCCCTGACATGGATCTTTCTTCCAGTATTTTTTATATATTCGAAAATAATTCTCCGTTGATTTTCAGGTCATTCCGAGAACTTTTATTTCTGCACAAAAATAACACCATGCCAATTCTGTTGAAAACAGCGTCAGTTCGGGTTATTTCCATTCAAATCATGCAAGTTAGAGTCCAAAACAAGGGCAAAAGTGTTTGGAAAAGTAGATATGACGGAGACGTATCAGTCATCAAGAATATTTTCTAACCTAGACAAGTTGTCTGCTACGGGGTTCTCAGCTCCCTTTCTATCAATAATATGTAAATCAAAATCTTGTACCAAGAGAACCCACCTAATGAGTCTAGGTTTAGCCTCTTTCTTTTCCATAAGATATTTAATAGCAACATGATCCGTGTGAACAGTTACTTTATAATCAACAATATAAGATCTGAATATATGACAAGCAAACAAATTATTTTTCAGTAGTAGCATAATTTCTTTGAGCATTGGCTAGAGTTTTACTAGCATAATGGATTAAATTCAATTTCTTATCAACTCTTTGCCCTTGAATAGCACCAACAGCATAATCACTAGCATCTTGATGTCTACTACACAACTTGTTCTTGTAGACAATTGTTGGGCCTCCAGGCACAGAGTTTTGTAGGACAATAGCAAATTTGCTTCAAGTGGAGGACCTAAGATTTATCAATCCGTGGGAAGCGTAGGATGAAGATGGTCTCTCTCAGACAACCCTGCAACCAAAGCGTAGTTATGAGAAGTAGTTGGTGAGGTAGGAACCTATTATTCTTTTATCAACCTCGGGAATATACGTTATGCTCATACTACTTTGCTATGCTTGTAGAGATGGATTGGTATGTGAGATTCATGAAAGTGGCGAGAGTGATATTAACTAAGGGTAACTTTAAGGTGGCAACAATAACACACATCTAGGTGGAATGGTTGGGGCACCCTGGAGAACCCAGTGGTTTGCCCGGGCACCTGGAGAACCCAGTGCTTGACCAAGGGGATCCCGGAGTACCCGTGTGATCACCGTATGGAATGCCCCCCAGGCTCAAAGGGATCATAAGATTATTCATGCTAGAAACTTCTATGTGCAGCCATAAGCCATTATGGGCTTTGGCATAGTTGAGTATGTTGTGCGACCTCTTTCAGTGGTAGGCTAGCAGATGTAGGGGGAAGTAGGTGGTACTGTCCACCCAGAGTAAAGAGTTAATGCTTCGGAAAGACTGTGTCTCGATCATCCGTTTCTCAAACATCATGTAGTGCGAGAAATACAATGGAGGAGATCGAGTCTTGTGGGGGGAAAGTGCGCAAACCTCTGCAAAGTGTATAAACTAATCATGATTAGCCATTTCCTCGGTTATGGACATCTTGAGTATCTGGTATTTGAATTATTGGTTGATCTCATCACTCTATTTAATGAAATTATTGGGTTATTAATGATTTTTGGGATTGAGTTGGGGTTACCTTCTCAATATGGGTAATTTAATTTAGTAGTAAATAAAAATTTATTCCTCTGTTGTAGGGAAAAATTAGCTTTATGAAAATGTTAAACTTAGAGCCTCCACCAGCCAGATATGCATGTAGTGATAGCCATTATTCGGCATTGCTTTACAGTGTGAAATTGCCAGTACATTCAATGTACTAACCTACATGGCTGCAACGTCTCATGTTGCAAGAAATCTTACGATGAGTAAGTGTTACGTTAGGGTTACGATGTCTACACTCAACTTTGCCATTGGTGTTGTTGGGAACTCCACAACTTTGATATTACTTTCGATATATGGATTGAGGTAATTGTAATTACATTACTTTATACATGTGATTTACCTCTGTTATAAATCCTCGAGTACTGTGTGTGTGTCAGCATGCCAATCCAGGGATGAAACTTCAGCACAGAGACTTTATCCATTTGGGTCGGGTCCCTATAAGATGGTATCAGAGCACATGTTGACTGTAGGACATGACCCCTAGAAACTAGAAAGCCCATAGGAAAGATTTTCTCTAAAACTTTATTTTCAAAAAGATCTTTTACGTCTCTTCTTTTTTGAGCTTTATCAAATATTCTCTTTTAGTTAGACTATACCCCATTTCCCCTTTTGACCACACGAAGATTCGACTGATGAGACCACTCCAAGAAGTACAAGATATCGGACAACTAAGATCACTTCAGAATGAAGAAGCTTTTACCGTGCATTATAATAATGGAAACTACGACGGTTGAAGACTCCAAAGACTAGGAGAAATTAAAAGCTCTGAAGAATTTCCAGATTTGTATGACCTAGGAAGGCTACCCTTATGGAACTCGTCAGACTATTGAAGCTGTCAATACCCGAGATCAAGGTGTGTCGGAGAAAGACCTGAACATGGAGCGTTAAAACTCAAAGTTTTGTCAAGAAAACCCTAAGGCAGGAGATATCAACTATGGAATGATAGCCCATGGCAATGACATGGGCATAAACACGACTATCCATGATGTTATCGCCCGCTTATGCTATTGTCACCGTGCTGAGTTAAGCATGCATTTCTTCGGAAGGATTGGATGACAAAAGGGCTAATGGAGCACCTATGAGCAAAAGATGAAGTTTTAACCTTAGCTGGTGTATCGCTAGGATCGGGAGTATTACATCTAAAAAATTAAGATGGACCTTCAGGAAGCCATATTTGACAAGGAATCATTTCATGAAGAACTCAGGACCCAGAAGCTGAAAGTAGCCAAGCTGGAGGAGGAAAACCTCGAGATACCAGAGATTCGTTGGGAACTGAAAGATAGGAGGACCATGGTTCATGTCAAGGATGTTGAAACCCAGAAGTTTGGAACGCAACTCTAGAATATTAAAGCACGACCTGGCAGAAGAACTTGAGAAGATCAGCAAGCACGATCAGAAGAAGAGCAAACCCCTGTAATGTACTTACGTTAGATGTGATGATTGTGAGCTGTCATTTGTTTGATGTTTTTCCAAGAGCCACAAAATAAAATATGTCTCTTCAAAACTATTGTTTGTATTGTGTGTATCCCTCTCTCTCTCTCTTATCTCACCCCCAAACCCATGGAACCTATAGAGGATGAATGGAAGTGAACTCATATTTTCTGGACCGATGACTCAACTGGAGACGGACCAATGGATTCAGAACATGGAAGATCACATGAAGAATAACACTATAGCCGGAAAGAATATGGCTCGGCATGCTCTTCAGTTCTTTGAAAGAGGTGCTGCTACTTGGTGGAGGATGCACTAAAACATCAATGGATTGCAAGGAGTAACCACTTGGAAAGAATTTAAATTGACTCTGCAAAGGTCTCGGCTTGTGAAGCCTTATGGAGATGATATGAAGAAACCTTGTGCACGCAAGATCTGTGGAGAAATAGGACACAACCATAAAGGACATACGGATGAATGCCCTCATTGTGAAGAAAGTCACCCAGCTGGAAAATGCCCAACTAGGTAGATTACTTGTTTCTTGTGTGAAGGGACTACCCACTACCCTGCTCAGTGTCACATTTACCCCATAGTACAACGAACTATCCAGCAGAAGAAAGAAGTAATTAAAGGAGCCCTCATGGAAATTTTAGAAGAACATGTGATGAAGGAAGAGGTGGAGGACACACCCAAAGAAGACCCAATTAAACCCTGCACCAAGTCATGCTATTCATGTGGAGAAGAAGGACACATCTCCCAGAATTGTCAGAATGGTGATCTAGTAGAATTCCCGACAAAGGAAGTAGAGTATGACCCACAAGAGATAGAAGACCTGATTAGAATAGAAAAGTCCAGGAAAGGAAATAGATTGGATTCCAGGAACAACCCAATTTCTACAAAGAAGGACCTGAGTCATATCACATGTTTCAGGTGCAAAGATTCAGGGCACTACTTCAGCAGTTGCCCAAAAAGTAAGCTGAGGACCCAAGGAGGCTATTTAACCCCAAGGAAACCTCGAGACTTGTCAGAAGTAATATGTTTCCGCTGTAATGAAGCAGGGCACTTTGCTAGAGATTGTCCCAATGGGGATATTCGTGTGGAATAGTTAAGTCTGTGAGAAAGATAGTAGTAGTCGTGGGAACATTTCTTTTTGTATTCAGGTGTTGAGTTGAGGCATGTAATGAGAAATGCGGAAGATTGTAGTAATTTGAGAATCAATAAAGTTAGCATCGTTGGTACGGATTTGGATTTTATGAGTTGTTACTCTATGGAGAAAGATTTTGACCATTTTCGAGGATATGAGAAATATGGTCTATGGAAGAATTTGTGCAATTCAAGGGTGGTAGTACCCTGTGAGGAACCTTGACCCATGGAAAAGATAATGATATTCCATGGAGTGGACTTCAGACAAAAATAAGTATGAGTTTTAACTCGTTATGTGGGATACCCCAAGTATATGAAGGGATGAAGTACTATTGTATATAAAGGAGGTATAATGTTGGTGATATAGAGCAATTTTAACTCCATGATGAGTCTGAGTAATCACATTTTAGTTTGGTACAAATAGATGGAAGGGAGATAGTACAATTGGATGGATTTAAGAATGCTAGGAAGCTGGATGTTGGAATAATGATCAGTTGCCCCGACGATGAGTTCAAGGTTTACAAGTGATGAGATGGGCCATAACCCAGAGGCCCCAGGACCTGCCAAGAAGCAAGCACACTCTTGCTGAAGGAAAAACCCTGGAAGAAGTTATGACTTTGTCAATAGATGATCTTATAGGAGTAAAGCAAAACCCGAGAGCTATGAAGGAACGATAGATGTTTGTTTGGCTTGCAGAATCAATGGATTTTTCCGAACTTAGTTCGTCGACAAGAGAAATTCTGCAATACTTGGGAGGATGACCGAGTGTTAGAATGCGAGATTCACTAAACCATGTACAAGGTAATGATTTGGGTACGGGATGGGTTGATCACCATACCAGTTACTCTTATTATTTGCCTCTGCTATATGGGATGGTAAATCTGAGTGACTTACCTATAGTAGAGAGACGACGATCAAAACCTTGTTTGGACCTTAGAATGGTATGACAATTTTTCCCCTTGTACCAGGCAGCTGTTGCTAATTGTAGGTCATACGGTGAGAATAAAGCCCAGACCCATTTTCTGCCAGGACCCAGTCAAATTGTTTGATGACCACCATGAGATATCAATAGTTGTTTAGTATTGGCGCCAGACCCGCCAGCTAAGAAGACCCAGTCACAGGAGGACTGTACCAAGATAAAAGCACAGAAGAATTGAGGAAAAGGTTATGCCACTACCGAAAGAGCCAGAGTTGGAATTTTCCCGAGAAGCTGTGAAGATCGTCACTGTTAACAATATGGATGAAGTATATGAGTTTTGATGGAAGCATAACCATGATTCTACGGGTGGTAGCACCCTAGACCCCTGTGACGATCGATAGATTTTGAGAAGACCCCCGAACCTAACATATTTCTTGCTAGCCTCTCCGAATCTCAAGGGCGAGATCCATTTTAAGGGTCGTAGGTTTGTAACATCCCAAAATTCTAAATTTTGGAATGTTATATTAATAAATAGTTTTGATTGATTGTTTAATTGTGGTGTGGTTTTTTGTGTGAAATTGAGTGAAATTAGAAAAATTTTGAAAGTTGAATGAGAGGTAATAAAAGGACTTTCCCAAACTTTCACCTTGCATTTATAATCTCCATGAATTCAAATTCTTTTCATCACAAAACCCTAGAGCGAAGATGACATGACTTATTCCATTTAAAATGAAAAGGGTTTTGAAAATATTTGAATCTCATTTGGAATTATTTCAAATTCAAAAACTTTATGCACCTCAATGATTTTCAAGAGAGAAGACAAAATGACTTCTTCAAAACATATGAAATACGAGTTGGAAGTCCCTTTGAAGGTATTTTGGAAATCATTTTTCAATTTGGAGTTATTTGGTTTTTATTCAAATTATTTTTCTCCAAAAATAAAATATATGGAAATTAGGGTAAAATGATTCCCAACAACAGAAAAATAGAGAGGAATAATTTTGAAATCATTTTGGTATTTTAAAATATTTTTATTTGGTTTTTAAATAAAGTAGTGGCACTGTTTGATTTATTTGATTTTTTGTGGATTTTATTGGATGTTAGAATAATTTTCATGTGAGAGAAAATCTTTTTCTGAAAATTTTGATATATTATATGCCTATAGTATATTTTTATTTTATTTGGTTTTATTTTTTTATTTTCTATAAAAAATATTTAAAAAATTCTCTTCCGCCGACTAGGCCGACCCAGCTCCAGCCAGGCCCAGCCCAGTCGTGCCGCTCACCCCCGACCTCGGACTCCCGAGCACGCACGCACCGCGGCCGCCGTGCCCGATCCGGCTTCCGCCGCCGCCTCGCCGTTGCCCCTTCCCCACGCCTCGCGCCTCCTCTCCCTCCTTAAAAAATCGCGTCCCGGACCCCCTCTCTCTCCTCCCCGCATCTCGCCGCCGCTGCAGTTGCTCGTCGCCGTTTCTACTACCTGACCGCGCCGCCGCCCCGAAGCCACTGTCACATGTCGCTCTCGCCTCCGCCCGCACGCCCCGCCATCCCGCCGCCGTCGCCAAGCCCGCCGCCGCGCCGGAGTCCGCCGTCACCGCCTGGACTCGCCGGATCCGCCGCCTGACCCATCGGTTTTCCCCGGTCCGGTACGAACCACCAGTTTTTCCGGTTTATTCATTTTAGTTCATTTTTTTAAAAACCTAGATCGGTTTTTTTAGAAAGCCTAGATCTGTTCTTTTTGGTTTAGTTATATAGTGAACGTCCGTTGTTTAGTTTCAGAAAACAAATGTTATATTTAGTCCTTTTCTTTTCTGATAGTTTTAGTTAGGGACCTATCCGTGATTATTTATTTTGCAGTTTAGCCCCTAGACTTCGATCTAGCACTACTTTTTGCTCGTTGGTCCAAATCCAACAAAACCAACGCCCACTTCTTCGTTATGATCTCCTCTATCCAAATAACCAACTTAAACATATTTTTGAAAGTTTAAAACCTGATTTCAAATAGATTTGAAATTAAACTTCTTTTGTTCATAACTCAAGTTTTATAACTCCAATTTAGTTGATTCTTTTTGCAAATCGAAACTCTTGACCTAAACTTTCTAATAAGACCAAATCCACCCAATTTTGGTACTGTTAGAAATTGTTTTCTGTTGCAAGGGTTAATTGCTTGTTTTCAAAGTTTTCCGAGATCTTTTCTTTGATTCTTTTGCATGAGTGCTTATGTATGCAATTACTTGCTCACGATAGATTGACCGGAGTGTGACGAGTAGAACTATCAGCAGTTATGAGTGTGAATCATCTTCATCAACTATACAAGGCAAGTTCACACTTTGATCATATCCCTTTATTACCCAGTTTTTATGCATTAGTTTCAACTCTCAAACATTGCATGAGTAGGATTGAGAACATGTGGTTATGAGAAGTCGTTGCTGAGTTAGGAACCTATTATCCTTTTATCAACCCCAGGAATATACCCTATGCTCATACTACTTTTCTATGCTCATAGACGTGGATTGGTATATGAGATTCATGAAAGTGGCGAGAGTGATATTAACTAAGGGTAACTTTAAGGTGCCAACAATAACACACATCTGGGTGGAATGGTTGGGGCACCCTGGAGAACCCAGTGGTTTGCCCGGGCACCTGGAGAACCCAGTGCTTGCCTAAGGGGATCCCGGAGTACCCGTGTCATCACCCTATGGAATGCCACCCAGGCTCAAAGGGATCATAAGATTATTCATGCTAGAAACTTCCGTGTGCAGCCACAAGCCATTATGGGCTCTGGCATTATTGACTATGTTGTGTGACCTCTTTTAGTGCTAGGCTAGCAGATGTAGGGGGAAGTAGGTGGCACTGTCTACCCAGAGTAAAGAGTTAATGCTTCGGAAAGACTGTGTCTCGATCATCCATTTCTCAAACATCATATAGTGCGAGAAATTCAACAGAGGAGATCGAGTCTTGTGGGGAAAAGTGCGCAAACCTCTGCAGAGTGTATAAACTAATCATGATTAGTCGTGTCCCCTGTTATGGACATCTTGAGTATCTGGTATTTGAATTATTGGTTGATCTCATCACTCTATTCAATGAAGTTATTGGGCTATTAATGATTTTTTGGATTGAGTTGGGGTTACCTTCTCAATATGGGTAATTTAATTTAGTATTAAATAAAAATTTATTCCTTTGTTATAGGGAAAAATTAGCTTTATGCAAACTTAGAGCCTCCACCAGCCAAATATGCATGTAGTGATAGCCATTATTCAGCATTGCTCTACAGTGTGAAATTGCCAGTACATTCAATGTACTGACCTACATGGATGCAATGTCTCATGTTGCAGGAAATCTTACGACGGGTAAGTGTTACGTTAGTGTTAAGATGTCTACACTCAACTTTGCCGTTGGTGTTGTTGGGAACTCCAGAACTTCGATGTTACTTCCGCTATATGGATTGAGGTAATAGTATTTATCTTACTTTATACATGTGATTTACCTCTGTTATAAATCCTCGAGTACTATGTGTGTCAGCATACTGATCCAGGGATGAAACTTAAGCACAAAGACTTGATCCATTTGGGTCGGGTCGTTACAACTTTAGTCCTTTTTCTTTTTCTTTTTTCGTTTCATTTTTCTCTCTGTTTTGCATTTAATGAATTATTATTTTTTAACTTAAAATTTGTCACATAATACTTGGTGATATTTTGAAATAGCCCACAAAGTTTTATTTTATTTTGAAATATTAAAATATTTATTTATTTGAAATGGCCATTTAGTTGTTGTTGATCCACTTAAATATTTCCAGGGGCATTTTGGGAATCCAAATGATGTTGGTTTCATCATACAATTACATAGGGAATATCTGCAACACCACCAACATTTTTTTTACTATTTTAAGAAATATTATTTAGACTTGCAATTAGAATTTGACTTTGAGTTTTGATCAAGTGGCAATTAAGCTTAGCAAAAGGGATGACATTGCATCATTATCATGAGATCGTTGTAGCTTAACAATAGGGGTGTTACATGGAGGGGGAAGCTATTATCCTACAAACCTAGGGTAGTCCTAATTAAGTCATGTTTAGCCTGCTTCCCTATATACTTGTTATATTTCTTTAAATTCCCTAAGTGAGCTTTAGATATCATCAACTACCAAATGTTTAATTATCTATGGAATGATTTTGAGGGACATAGTGTGACGCCCCCAATTCAATCATACACTAATCATACACGCAAACATGTACGATCAAGATTAGGGACTCACGGGAAGATATCACAACACAGCTCTAAACACAAATTAAGTCATACAAGCTTCATATTACAAGCCAGGGGCCTCAAGGGATCGAATACAAATGCTCGATCACAAACGAGTCAGTGGAAGCAACAATATCTGAGTACAGACATAAGTTAAACAAGTTGCCATAAGATGGCTAGCACAAACATGGATACACATCGAAGAGGGATAGGCCTCCTGCATGGGATCCTCCTAAACTACTCCTAGTCGTCAGCGGCCTCCAAGGAACCCTTGGGGTAGTAGTAGTAGTAGTAGTAGTAGTAGTAGTAGTAGTAGTAGTAGTAGTAGTAGTAGTAGTAGTAGTAGTAGTAGTAGTAGTCAGCGGCGGTGGTGGCAGCTGGCTCCAGGGCTCCGACATCTGATCATAGCAACCGGGTATAATGGGGAAAGAGGGAGCAAAGCAACTGTGAGTACTCATCCAAAGTACTCACAAGACTGACATCAGATCTATACTACATATGCATCGGTATCAATGGAAGGGGTAGTATATGTGGACTAACCTGCAGAATGCCAGAATAAGAGGGGGAGAAGCTAGTTCTATCAAAGACTACGCTTCTGACAGCCTCCATCTTGAAGCATGTAGAAGAGAGTAGCAAGTATAGTATCAAGTGTTACCGCATAGCATAGCATAATCCTACCCGATGATCCTCTCCTCGACACCATGCGAGAGAGCAATCATCGGGTTGTATATAGCACATAACTGGGTGTGTTTTATTAAGTATCCGATTTTAGTTGTAAGAGGTCCAAATACAACTCCAAGCGTCTTGTTGTCGTTGACACGGCTATTCGAATAGATAAACTTCCTACAAGGGTGCACCACATTCCCCGACACGCTCGATCACTCTGGCCAGACACACTTTCCTGGGTCATGCCCGGCCTCAGATGATCAACACGTCGCAACCCTACCTAAGCTCAACGGAGAGGCTAGCACGCCGGTCTACATCCTAAGCACGCAGGGTCTTGGTCACATCGCCCTTTGCACTCATGCACGTTGCGAGGGAGGCCAAGATCAGTCCTGGCAACCTGCACTACAAGGCAGTTGCTTTACGCAGACCACCTGGGCGCACGCTGCTCAGTCGCTAACGTCTGGAAAGCTTTGATAGATACTACGATGTCGGTTGCCCATATATCTTCCCACATGGAGGTTAGTGCGTATATGGCCAACGACCAACTCGGATCAAATATCCAAACTCGTTAGGCATGTTATTATGAAATGACCACAGACAACAACTAGGGACCATGCCCACCTCTCTCCTGGATGGTCTCAACCTGCCATGTCACTCTGCCACAAAGATCCACTCAGAGGGCCGTCGAGAAACATGTCATTTCCGCCCCCAGTCCGTCAATCACTCATGGGTACTCTACGAGTGGACCCGACTTTCGTCACCACATTGTATCAAATATAGTATGTATGTAGGTATATACCCGTGATCAACACACGACGTGATCACGGCCTGATAGTATAGCATGGCAGACGGACAATAATGTAGGGCCACTGATGGTAACTAGCATCCTATACTAAGCATTTAGGATTGCAGGTAAAGTATCAACAACAGTATCAACAAGGACAGGCTATGCAGCAGAATAGGTTCATCCGAAAGAAGTAACAGCTACACTACTCTAATGCAAGCAATAGAGAGAAGAAGTGGGCGGTATCGGAGTGATCAAGGAGGTTTTGCTTGCCTGGAAGCTATGTCGAGAAGGAGGAGTTGTCAACACCATAGTCGTACTGAGTAGCAGCATCATCAATCTCAATGTCTATCAGAGAGAAGAGGGGGAAGAAACAATAAATACAATGCAAACAGATGCATGACATGGCAATAAGCGGTGTTAGGTGTGACCAAATGCAGTACTACGCGATACTGGCAAAGGGGAAAAACATCCCCGGTGTTAGGCATTTTAAGACAGATAACGGAGGGGATGGTTCCATGTTCGCTATGCCAGGGGCATGTGACAGACAAACGGAAGGCATATTCGAAATCGTCATATTTTTCTAAGCAACTTTCATGTACAAATTATTTTCATCCGAGCTACGAATTATTTTATATTAATTTTCAAAGTTTTAAATGATTTTCTAATTTCTAGATTTGATTTAATTCGAAATTAAATTAATATTTAAATGCTATGGGTACACAGAAATGGTACCCAGTTATTTGCATCAGAGGCTAACAGTGGGCCAGTAGGGGTGCTGAGTCAGTAGTTGACCTGTCAATGCTGACTGGTCAACTAGGTCAAGGGGGACCCACAAGTCAGTGACTAGGTCTAGGCCAGTCAGGAGTTGACTGGGTCAACTGGGTTTACTATGTAGTGGGACCCAGGTTTCATCGACTCCTAGTGTTTCACAGATTTCGTTTCATCTAATTTAGTTAATTAGAGTGAAGGGGCCCAGAGGTCAGTGGTAGTTAGTGGGGACGGTTAGTGCTAAGCAGGGATTAGTGCGCTAATCTAATAACTTGTGAAGGAGGGCCCACATGTCGGCGACAGCGGCCGGTTCAAACACAGTGGCGCGCCGGCGTTGCTCCGGCGACCACCCGACGCGGCGAGGTGGCGCGGAAACGGCGCACAGGCCACGGATGGGCGCGCGGAGGGGCTTGCTGGAACCCCCATGGTGCGGCGCATCCAACAGTGGTGGTGGGAGGTGCTGGGTGATAATCCCCAAGTGCAAGGAATCACCATAGAAATTTCCAAAGGTGGAAGTGATAAGTATAGAGTGTCGAACCCACAAGGAGCTAAAGGTAATATCAATATTCTTTCAAGTCCTATCTGCCACTGATACGACTCTACGTACACCGAATGTTTGCTTCCATCTAGAAACAAGAAATAAAACTGCATTGTAGGTATGAAGAGGATAACTTTGCATGATATCAGAGAAATATAAAAGCACGTGATGTTAACATAAAGTTATAATATATTACTACATATTATAAATAGCGAGTGTGGAATAATGATGGATGAATTATCCTAGGCAATTGTTAACAAGATCAGTGGTCGTTATTGCAATTTTATATGAGGGAGAGGCATAAGCTAACATACTTTCTCTCCTTAGATCATATGCACTTATGATTGGAACTCTAGCAAGCATCCGCCCTAGGGGGGTGGGCGCGCCCTCCACCCTTGCCGCTTCCTCGTGAAGCTTCTGGTCCAACTCTTCTGCTTTGGGGTTCTTTTTTGATCCATAAAAAATCACCGTAAATATTCATCGTATTTCGAGAACTTTTATTTCTGCACAAAAAACGACACCATGGTAGTTCTGCTGAAAACAACGTCAGTCCGGGTTAGTTCTAATCAAATTGTAACAAAACCATATAAAATTGTTGTAAACATGGCATGAATACTTCATAAATTATAGATATGTTGGAGACCTATCATCATCCCCAAGCTTAATTCCTGCTCGTCCTCGAGTAGGTAAATGATAAAAGAAATAATTTATGAAGTGTGAATGCTAGCATAGTGCATAAATTTGATCAATGATAGTTCCAAACACTTTTTATAGCATTATCATTTATCATAAACAGTAGATCATCTCATAAAACTTCTCATGATCAAGTAGCAAGCTATTCACATGTTAAAGTATGGACCATAATGTTTCTTGAGAACTAACAAACCATGTTCTTGGTCACCAAACAATTTCCATCCATCTTATTTTCAGGAAAGGCCTATGTAAGAGCTCTGATTTAGCAAATCCCACATACTCAACTATCATATAGTCTTCCATGATTGCTAACACTCGAAGCATATTTTTAGAACAAATAACATCTGTTGAACACAGAGAAAGATAGGGGCTTAATGTTTCACCTCCCAACTTATTTATCATATAGATAATTGTCAACAATAATAATCCATGATCAAATATATTTGAATGGCCATATATGCTTGGATCTTTCCCCACCACATGATGCTTGCCAACTAAATAATAATTGAGGTTGAACTAAGAAGGAATACTATTGACTCTTGCATAAAAGAAAATTCATAAAAGTAAAACATAGGTCCTTCACAGAGGGAAATAGAGGTTGTCATGTGCTTTTTAATTTTGGATGTGCAAACCCTTAATGCAAAGGAACGTCACATTGTATTGCCCTTTATGATAGCAACCTTTATTATGCAGTCTGTCGCTTTTATTTCTTTGCCATCACAAGTTCGTACAATGCTTATTTTCCCTTACAATCAAAGATCATACATATTTTGGAGCAATTTTTTATTGCTTTTTGCACCGATGACAACTTACTTGAAGGATCTTATTCAATCCATAGGTAGATATGGTGGACACTCATGGCATGAAACGGGGTTTAAGGGTTTTGGATGCACAAGTAGTATCTCTACTTCATACAAAATTTTGGCTAGAAAAAGATCCTAAGCAAGCACCGCATGTTAGAGGATCCATAACAATATAACTTCTATACAAATATACCCAAACATACACTAGTACGCATCGGTCCTAAACAAACGGTTTTTAAACCCTTTCCGCGACGGCATTCGGAACCATCGCCAAGTGAGTGTGGGCGATAGGGGGGTCCTTCCCACACGACCTAGAAACCGTTGGGGATATGCCCTCCTGGCACACACGCTAGGCAAAATGAGGTCGGGGGCAACCGGCGAGCACTCAAATACAGAAATACGTATAGTAGTGCTCAAAAAATACAATTATATAGGTGAAATCATTTCCAGTCGTAAGTACATTCCACACAGTTAGTCACCAATAAACCTTTCCGTTCGTATATACATCCCACACAGTCACTACAAGGAAAACATTTGTGCAAGGTGGCGTAATGCAAACAGTTTTGAAGAGAATGTCGTGTGTGATTGTTCATTGATCCAACACGGTTTATTCCGAGAAACTGTTTGTGTTGCCTGAGGTCATCGCCCACGGTGTTTTCTCATTAACCGTTTGCAATAGGAAAACCCAATTAGCAAGCTAATTGGCCAATTAGAGGGCTAATTGCCCTATTATTAATAATACATTTACTAATCTAATTGACATTTATATTAAGCACATAATATATTCCATTTCCATATTAAGGAATCAGGATTTCATAATTGAAATATATCGGAGTACAACATGATATAGCTTCAGCACTTAGCTACCCCATTACACAACTACACCAGCATCAAGTTTCACATGCAACATCTAGAACCTTTCGAAATTAGCATCATAGATGGTACATAGAGAGATGCATCTCATCTGGAAAACTGCTGAAGCGGAATGCGAATATTGACCCTTCATTCATGTTGAAGGTCTTTGCAACTTTAGGCCAGTGCCTCTGGATGGTTGACCGCCCATCCTTTGACCTCTTCGGGAACACTTCAATATTGAACCGTGGGTGTTGTATGAAAACTTTCCTCGCCTCCTGACCACAGAGGTGGTTTAAGAGGTAATCATCAGTGAACATTGAAAACAAGTATGTGCATAAATATCTTCCCTATGTTGGAAACGGGGCAAAGGAATAAAAAAAGGCAAGGTATAATAGTTAGTACCATCTTGTAAACCTCAGTGCTTCCCATTGTTTCCCTACAACACATAGAAGGTAGTTAGTCATCAGGCTAAGTAAGGGTTCGCATGCTATCAATAAAAAATGTTGATGAAAAATAAGCACATTGCAGATTCATCAGATTAATTCAAGCGACATGGAAAACCCATTTATCCAAACCAAGCATGATTAAGAACTAGCAAATATAGCACTTGTAGATGTTTCTCATGTAAATTTGATTTGTTTCTGACATGGTATACAATAACAGAATGCAGCCACAGCATTTGAACATCGCATTGCAGAATTGAACCAAGCAGTTAACTAAACACCACAACAAATGAACCAAATGTTAACTAAGCACCACATTGCACAATATAACATACTCCTAATAGAAGATCAGATAGTTAACCAAACCAAGCATGCTTAACAACTTGGAAATATAGCAATTGTATTTGTTTCTCATGTATTTAGTATAGCCAAATTCGATTTATTCCTCACATGATATACAATAACAGAATGCAGCCACAGCAATTGAACATCGCATTGTAGAATTGAACTAGACAGTTAACTAAACACCACAACAAATGAACCAAACGTTAACTGAGCACCACATTGCACAATATAACATACTCCTAATAGAAGATCAGACAGTTAACCAAACCAGGCATTCTTAGCAACTTGGAAATATTGCACCCTGAAGAATTGAATATCACATTTGCATAATTTAGCCAAGCAGTTAACTGAACACCACATTGCACGACATATAGAACATATACACTATAGCAGAAGATTGTATGGTAAAAGTAGATAGCCCAATTCACTAGAATTTGTTAAGGAAAGGTAGTAGCTAGCAAACTGAACATGGGTCATTATAGTGAGCTAATAAGACAAGCTACTCCTCATTGTCGAAGATATCGATGATGATTGGCTCCTTGGACATGGAAGAGGGCGAGGCCTCCGCATCATGGGTGCCCTCGTTGTAGTGGTGAGTTGCCAGAGCCGCTCCAGGCACCAACCTGCTGGCTCTTGAGATGAGGTAAGCACGTGCACGTTGAGAAAACACCTCGTAGTCTTTGTCGAAGGCACCGATGGTTGCCTCGAGAAAACACCATGAACTTTCGTTTAAAGCAGCCAACCGCGTCGTGCCATCAGCGCGCGAGGCGTCAACGGTGGCCTGGACGGTGAGGTGCTCCTCCAAGATCTAGGGGTCGGCACGAATGGCAGCCATCGCGACCTCATCCGCGCGTGCGACCGTGATTTGCTTCTCCGCTACCAAATGCTCCTTGAGGTCCTGGCTATACTGCGTGCACCATGGCTTAGGCCGGAGCTTATTTGGTGGAGGGGTCGGTGATTTGGGTGGAAGATGTCGTGCTCGCGCCAGCGGTCGGGGCATGTGGGATGTGGAAGGAGGAGGAGGATGGGGGTCGGGTGTGGATTACCTGCCTGGATAGGCGAGGTCGAGCAGCGTGAAGGAGGGTCGCTGGCGAGGAGGCGGCAGTGCTGCAAGCAAGGAGTGAAGGTTTCAACTTGGAAAGGAAGGCGGAAACAGGGGAAATGTGGCTTTTGGTAAGGGGGAGGGGGCAGGGTGGTTGATATTCCCGCGGAAGCCGAAAATTTGGAATCGCTTCAGCCAAAAAACTGGCACGTAAAGTGTCATCAGACAAGGTCCCTTATTCAGCCACGGTCCGAAGATATTGTGTGCTGCATCTCACATGGTTGGTTATAATAAACTGTGTGGGATCTACTTGATTTTTCATCTTGATTTGAATTACATAATGGGGTCACAGCGGCCATGGACGGTGTTTGAATTGCTACACCTTTTTATCTGTAGTGATCATAAAAGAATTGGAATTATTCAGGGTTCGTTTGGACATTTTTATGCATTAAGTGAGTTTTTAATACATTTATGTGCATAATTCAAATTTGAACTACATGCACATGCTCCAGTGCATATAATTTGTTTGAAAAATCAAATATGTGTCCTTGGGTGCATGCTTAGGTCCCATGCAAGAAATGGGAATGAATTTCAAACACCAGGGCACCGTTGATTGCCGACAAAACATTGAGATGACTGGCTTTTAAATTCTAGTAAATCCAAAACTCGTCTGAAATTCATGAAACTTGGCATGCTATAATGGAGCGGCATCAACATGTCGTGGTAATGTTTTTGTCCCATTTGGGGCAGGTTTGGGTATATGCTTCTCGCAAACCAGAGCTTCTCACAACAAGCATGATGGTTTCGGTAGAGAACGCCCCACCTTCGGGGACGAAATGATATCCATTGCCTTTTATTGCTTTCAAAAAATTTCTCGTGTCAACATAGAACAACAGGAGTGTTGTGTTATTTTTTGTGATTTTTCGGGGTTCATTTGGACATTTTTATGCATTAAGTGAGTTTTCAATGCATTTATGTGCATAATTCATAGTTGAAATACATGCACATGCTCCAGGGCATATAAATTGGTTGAAAAATCAAATATGTGTCCTTGGGTGCATGCTTAGGTCCCATGCAAGAAATGGGAATGAATTTCAAACACCAGTGCACCGTTCACTAGTAGAAAAGGACCTAATGTGAGACACATTAGTGCCGGTTTGATTTTAGCCCGGTACTAATGGTACCATTAGTGCCGGTTCGAACGGCTATGCATTAATGCCGGTTCGTGCCATGAACCGGTACTAAAGGGGTGATGGCAGGCTGGCGTCAGGCCGGGGCCCCACGATCACCTTTAGTACCCGTTCGTGTCACAAAACGGTACTAAAGGGCTAAGCTTTAGTACCGGTTTGTGCCATGAACCGGTACTAAAGGGGTCTAACCTATAGTACCGGTTTGTGACACAAACCGGCACTATAGGGCAATTTTCAAACTCTACCCCCCCATGTGTCACCATTTTAGTTCTGAAAAAATAAAAAAGAAAATGATAAAAACTTCAAAAAATAAAATCCTTCGAGAGGTACTTATATTACTACATCTGCTAGTTAGGAAAATTTGAAAACTTAAATTTGGACATATTTTGCAAAAAGTGTAGGGAAAATGTAAAAGGGATATAACTTTTGCATACGATGTTGGAAAAACATATAATATATCAAAAAATTCAGCACGAAAATCCGCATCCGATGGAGACGGCCTACGGCCTCTTTGCAATTTTTTAGAATCCTCAAATTCCAAAACGAAAAAAGATATGGTCGAATTTCAGTTTTTTTAAAAAAATTTGGTTAAATCTGGTCAAGCTACTTATTCAAGAAGTAATAATGTTACTACATAATTATTCAAGAATATTAGTGTTACTAAATAATTATTTCAATTTTTTAAATTTTGGTCAAATCTGGTCAAACTGTGGTCATACTATGGTCAAACTTATCCAAGAAATATTAGTGTTACTAAATAATTACTGTTTTTTAGAATAATAGTTTCAAACTCAAACAGTGAAACGTGTGACCTAATGCTCAAGCTAAACTGCTGAGGGTTAATAGGATTGACAGCTTACATTTGTCAGGAAAACAACAAGTGCAGACTTGGAATGTAGGGGGAATAGAACTCTAAAGTTAAGCGTGCTCAGGCTGGGGGAGTGAGAGGATGGGTGACCGGCCGGGAAGTCAGGCGATTTGGAATGAGTGATCCACACTTGAGCAGTTAAGAGAGGTGATTAGAGACTAAATCATCAAATAATTCAGAAAAATTAAAAATCGAAAAAAAAATAAAAAAAAATCCAAAATTTTCAAAAAAGACCTTTAGTACCGGTTGGTAACACCAACCGGTACTAAAGGTCCCCCATACCAGGGCGCGAGCTCATGCCACGTGGTGGCACTTTAGCGCCGGTTCGTGCCGAACCGGTACTAAAGGGGGGGCCTTTAGTGCCCACCCTTTAGTGCCGCTTATGGAATCGGCACTAAAGGCCCTTACGAACCGGCACTAAAGCTCCGTTTTCTACTAGTGTTTGATTGCCGGCAAAACATTGAGATGCCTGGTTTTTAAATTCTAGTAAATCCAAAACTCGTCTGAAATTCATGAAACTTGGCATGCTATCATGGAGCGGCATCAACATGCCGTGGTAAATTTTTTGTCCCATTTGGGGCATGTTTGGGTATATGCTTCTCACAAACAGAGCTTCTCACAACAAGCATGATGGTCTCGGTAGGGAACGCCCCACCTTTGGGGACGAAACAATATCCATTGCCTCTTATTGGTTTCAAAATTTTCCTCGTGTCAACATAGAACAACAGGAATGTTGTGTTATTTTTTGTGATTTTTTGGAACTCTTTTGGACATTTTTATGCATTAAGTGAGTTTTTCAATGCATTTATGTGCATAATTCAAATTTGAACTACATGCACATGCTCCAGTGCATATAAATTGGTTGAAAAATCAAATATGTGTCCTTGGGTGCATGCTTAGGTCCCATGCAAGAAATGGGAATGAATTTCAAACACCAGGGCACTGTTGATTGTCGGCAAAACATTGAGATGCCTGGTTTTTAAATTCTAGTAAATCCAAAAACTCGTCTGAAATTCATGAAACTTGGCATGCTATCATGGAGCGGCATCAACCTGCCGTGGTAAATTTTTTTGTCTCATTTGGGGCAGGTTTGGGTATATGCTTCTCATAAACGAGAGCTTCTCACAACAAGCATGATGGTTTCCGTAGGGAACGCCCCACCTTTGGGAACGAAATGATATCCATTGCCTCTTATGGCTTTCAAAAAATTTCTTGTGTCAACATAGAACAACAGGAGTGTTGTGTTATTTTTGTGATTTTTCGGGGTTCGTTTGGACATTTTTATGCATTAAGTGAGTTTTCCATGCATTTATGTGCATAATTCAAATTTTAACTACATGCACATGCTCCAGTGCATATAAATCTGTTGAAAATCAAATATGTGTCCTAGGGTGCATGGATAGGTCCCATGAAAGAAATGGGAATGAATTTCAAACAGGAGGGCACCGTTGATTGCCGGCAAAACATTGATATGCATGGTTTTTAAATTCTAGTAAATCCAAAACTCGTCTGAAATTCATGAAACTTGGCATGCTATCATGGAAGGGCACCCGACATGCTGTGGTATTTTTCGTGTCCATTTTGAGAGAAGGCGCACTCGAATAATGGCAGCCAACAAAGGCATTTTGAAAAAAATAGTTGCCACTTTAATATCTCAGACATTTCTATAATTCAAACAGTGTGTGTTTGGTTAACCATTCATGTGACGCCACATGTCTTGGTTTTAATGGCTATAGGAGGTGCCGTGTGGACAGGTGCTTGACTGAACGGGAGGCATGCAAGCGCAATCCGGTGCGCAGGCTCACCGGGAAGCGTACATGCTGTTCAATGCAGGATCTGTGCATCTCTTCAACATAAACAGTTCAGATTACGGTATGCAAATTAAAGCCAGACTTCGGCGCTAAGCCAAGAGACACTGCGATTTGTCAAAATATGCAGCTAAAAATCAATAGCACTATCTATTTTTTGCAACTAAAATTCAATAATTAAGCATAGATTTCATTCATACTACAGATTAAGCAGCCGTTCTCACCGGGAAGTGAGACAGCCTTGGACCGCCGCCCGCCTCGCTCCCACTGGTCTATATTAATGGCGCCGCTGAGCGGCCGCACCCCCCCATCCTCGCCACACACACAATTCCTCTCTCTCCGCCCGCATCCTCGACGCTGCTCTGAGTCCTCAAAGCTGTCAGTGTACGAGGATGCCACCGAAGCTCCCCATCGGAGGGAGTGGCGACGCCGGGGCTACTGAAGCACCAGAGCACGGCGTGAATATGAAGACAGAGGTTTCCGTCCCCGCCGACGAGGTGGAGAACGAAGCTGCCAACAAGCAGAGGCGGGTCGAGAAAGAACCGCAAGCAATTCCAGCAGGCCTAGACTTCATCAACAATCTCCCCGATGATATGTTGATAGTCATCATATCCCTCCTCCCAATCAAATATCGGGTGAGGACAGTCGCCCTTTCCCGGCGGTGGCACACCCTATGGCTCTGCACCCATGTCGACCTCCTCGAAGCTTGGATGCGTTCTTCCAGATCCTCGGCAGTCACGATGGCCCAATCAAAGGCCTTATCATAGGCAAGTTCTGTTCCAATGGCAAGGACCGAGCCAAGCTTGACGAGTGGTTCCGATCCCGCGCCATAGATCACCTCGAGAAGCTTAAGTTATAATGATGAGTGGTTCATGAACTGCCATCCCCCCTTAATGACGTGCCCGCTCTTTTTCTACCATGACTGAAGCACCTCGAGCTCGTCACTGTCCGCATCCCAAAGGATGACATGGAGCGCCTGCTCCGCGGCTGTACTGCACTCGAGTTCCTTCGTCTTCAGGCGATGAATTGGTCGAGTACCTTGCACATCACCTCCAGGACTCTACGGACTATTTATGTGTGTTGTTGGTGCTGCAACAGGAGAGCACAAAAGGTGGACCACAATATGGTCATCCAAGACACACCTTCACTTGAGAGATTACTTCTAGTTGATCAACAACGTCCAACAAGAATCAATGTCATTTCTGCGCCGAAATTGAAAGTGGTGGGCTACTCGTCTGTCATGTACTTCAACTTTCGGGTACAATAGTCACCTTATATACCTCTCTTTCTTGATATCAATGTTATTTCTAGTCTTGAAGATGTATGTTCGTCTGTCATCCAGCGAAGGTTCACCCAGACTCCGGGTACAGTGAAGGTCTTCGCACTAGAATCTATCGGCCCCAACCTGGACCAAGTTTTCAGTTGCCTGAGATGCTTTCCGTGCCTGAAGAAGTTGTATATCGAGGTGATGTTCCTTTCCTGTTAAGTGTTAACCATAAGGGAGTTCAATTTTTTGCACCTTTTCCCAAGTTTACAATGACAATGTACTACGATTTCTGAAGGAATTTTGGAGGATTTTAGGACATACACCCCCACACCATATTGGTTGCTTCATTCATATGGTTACAATCGTCCATAAGCATTTCTACTTTGGATTCATCTGTACTAGTCTTCTTAGGGAATTTTTCATCCAATCTAACCTCTTGTGAAGAAGGCTACATGTTTCTACTCCCTCCGTCCCATAATGTAAGACATTTCTAACACTAGTGTAGTGTCAAAAAATGTCTTACATTATGGGACGGAGGGAGTAGATTGTAATCAAATGCCCATGTTAATCATGCCAGATCGAAGATAGCACATTGGTGCATTACAAATCATGCAAACCAAATGGGCGCTTAGCAGTGTTCAAAACTGCATGTAGGCACTAACATGTTCTCTTCTTTTGCAGTGCATATAAGACCCGAAGGTGGATGATTTTTATAACGACAATCTCGAATATTACTTTGAACTCCTATCGAGGGACCCCACCAGAGATTACACTCGCCAGGTTCTTTCTTGATAGAGCAAAGGTGCTGAGGGTACTGAGGTTGAACACACATTTAATTAGGAAAGATAAATGGTATGATTATCAGAGCCGGCTGGCACTGTCGAATGGAAGTGCCTCCAAAAATGTCAAACTTCGTTTTGGTAGAGCATATGGCAAAGCAATTGGAAGTTATTGTGTCAAACCCATACATGACTTGTCAGCGGCTGATCCCTTTTTAGAAATGACGCAACTTGCAATGTTTGAATTTGGGCGTTGTAATCTTTGAATTTGAACCTTGCAATATTTATGCTATTTGTTATATTGAACCATTTATGTTCTCTTGTCTCAACACAAACAGTTCATCCGGGTGAACCTCATGTCATACATCGCACACACTTTGATCTGGCTTATCGTTTCTTTTGTGTTGCCTAATCACAAACAGTTCATCTGAGTGAACTGTGTGTTGTACATCGCACACACCTTGATCTGGCTGACCGTTTCTTTTGTGTTGCCTAATCACAAATAGTTCATCCGAGTGAACTGTATTCTATACATCGCACACACCTTCATATGGCTGCCCGTTTCTTTTGTTCCTCCTCATCGAAAATGGTTAATTGAACTGAACCGTATGCCCTGAATCGCACAAGCAACTAAAATCTGAACCGTTTTTGATGCATCCGTCATCGCAAATGTTTTTCACCTTTTTTGACAGGTTTTTTACACCACCGTTTGTGATTATTGCATCGCACACAGTTTCGTTGAAGGGTCTCTGATCGTAGTGTCGCGTTAGCAGCATCCTGCAGTAGTGATAACTCATTACGTTGTCTTCCTTGTCCAACTTCAACTAATTTGCTCAAGTGTGAAAATAATAAATGTGGCTCACAATCATAGAAGATGTCCAAGATAGTATATCTATATGTGAAATTTCTCTTCCTTCAATATTCATTCATGGATTGTTCAAGTGACCAATGCGGTGTTTGCTAACTTTCAATAAATTTTACCACCTATACTTCGTATATGTGAAGTCATTAATCCCCATGGGATAAGCATATGAAGCATATATAATTTCAGATTTATGATATTCAATTCATGCAACCATTTACTCATAGGATATAAGTGAAGCACGAGAGTAAATGACAAAACTATTCAGAAAGATATGAGTGAAGATCAATGAGAAGTCAAATAGTTAAATAGCCATGGAAGGACTCTCTCTCATTCAGGATTTCAGATCCAATGATTTTATTCAAAAAGCAAGTAAAATGAAAATACGCTCCAAGCAAAACACATATCATGTGACGAATAAAAATATAGCTCCGAGTATGGTATACCGATGGTTTTGAAGACGAAAGAGGGGATGCCTTCCGGGGCATCCCAAATCTTAGGCGCTTGATTCTTCCTTGAATATTACCTTGGGGTGACTTGGGCATCCCCAAGCTTAGGGTCTTTCGGCTCCTTATTCTCCTCGTATTGACATCTCACCCAAAACTTGAAAACTTCAATCACACAAACTTAACGGAACTTCGTGAGATGGGTTAGTATGATAAAGAGTAAATCATTCACTTTGGTAATGTCAAGATAAGATTCATAATTGTTCTCACACAATACCCACTGTACCATATCATTTATACAAATTATATTGAGCAATATATGTTGGGAAACATAGTAATTCAAGAAAATTCCTACGATCATGCAAGATCTAACTAGGGGATGCATAGCAATGAGACAGGAGAGTGTGTCCACATACCCTCGTAGATCGAAAGTGGAAGCATTTAGTAACACGGTTGATGCAGTTGAACATCTTCATGATCCGACTGATCCTAGCACCAAACGTATGGCACCTCCGTGTTCAGCACACGTTCAACCCGATGACATCCCTCAAGCTCTTGATCTAG
Organism: Triticum dicoccoides; assembly: GCF_002162155.2. Taxonomy (NCBI): domain Eukaryota; kingdom Viridiplantae; phylum Streptophyta; class Magnoliopsida; order Poales; family Poaceae; genus Triticum; species Triticum dicoccoides. The sequence goes on along the minus strand of NC_041390.1, from coordinate 436,480,537 downwards.
TTGAGGACGAGGGAGAGTTCCATCAGCACGACGGCGTAGCAATGGTGATGATGAAGTTACAAGCGCAGGGCTTCACCTAAGCACTACGACGATATGACCGAGGTGTTGAACTGTGGAGAGGGGCACCGCACACGGCTAAGAGATTGTCTGATGCGCTATTAGGGTGCCCCTGGCCACGTATATAAAGGATGGAGGGAGAGAGGAGGCCGGCCAGGAGGAGCGCGCCAGGGGGAGTCCTACTTGGAATCCAAGTCCAAGTAGTATTCGCCCCTCCCCCTTTTCCTTTCATCCACCGGAGGGAAAGGAAGGAGGGGAGAAGGAGAAGGAAGGAGGGGGCCGCGCCCCCACCCCTTGTCCAATTCGGTTTGGGCAGGGGGGAGGCACGTGCCACCTCGTGTCCCTTCTTCCCTCTCTCCACTAAAGCCCACTAAGGCCCATTAAATTCCCGGGGGGTTTCGACAACCTCCCGGTACTCCGGAAAATACCCGAATCACTTCGGAACCATTCCGGTGTCCGAATATAACCTTCCAATATATCAATCTTTACCTCTCAACCATTTCGAGACTCCTCGTCATGTCCGTGATCTCATCCGAGACTCCCAGCAAACTTCGGTCATCAAATTACATAACTCATAATACAAATCGTCACCGGACGTTAAGCGTGCGGACTCTACGGGTTTGAGAATTATGTAGACATGACCGAGACACATCTCCGGTCAATAACCAATAGCGGAACCTGGATGCTCATATTGGCTCCTACATATTCTACGAAGATCTTTATCGGTCAAACCGAATAACAACATACGTCATTCCCTTTGTCATCGGTATGTTACTTGCTCGAGATTCGATCATCAGTATCATCATACCTAGTTCAATCTCGTTACCGGCAAGTCTCTTTACTCATTCTGTAATGCATCATCCCGTAACTAACTCATTAGTCACATTGCTTCCGAGGCTTATGGTGATGTGCATTGTCGAGAGGGCCCAAATATACCTCTCTGATACATGGAGTGACAAATCCTAATCTCGATATATGCCAACTCAACAAACACCATCAGAGACACCTGTAGAGCATATTTATAATCACCCAGTTACATTGTGACATTTGATAGAACACAAGGTGTTCCTCCGGTATTCGGGAGTTGCACAATCTCATAGTCAGAGGAACATGTATAAGTCATGAAGAAAGCAATAGCAATAAAACTAAGCGATCACTATGTTAAGCTAACGGATGGATCTTGTCCATCACATCATTCTCTAATGATGTGATCTCGTTCATCAAATGACAACACATGTCTATGGTCAGGAAACTTAACCATCTATTATTAACGAGCTAGTCAAATAGAGGCATACTAGGGACACTCTATTTGTCTATGTATTCACACATGTACTAAGTTTCCGGTTAATACAATTCTAGCATGAATAATAAACATTTATCATGATACAAGGAAATATAAATAACAACTTTATTATTGCCTCTAGGGCATATTTCCTTCAGTCTCCCACTTGCACTAGAGTCAATAATCTAGATTACATACTAATGATTCTAACACCCATGGAGTCTTGGTGTTGATCATGTTTTGCTCGTGACAGAGGCTTAGTCAACGGGTCTGGAACATTCAGATTGGTATGTATCTTGCAAATCTCTATGTCTCCCTCCTTGACTTGATCGTGGATGGAATTGAAGCGCCTTTTGATGTGTTTGGTTCTCTTGTGAAATCTGGATTCCATCGCCAAGGCAATTGCTCCAGTATTATTACAAAATATTTTCATTGGACCCAATGTCGGTGTCAAAACCGGCGAATCTCGGGTAGAGGGTCCCGAACTGTGCGTCTAAGGTCGATGGTAATAGGAGCCGAGGGACACGGTGTTTACCCAGGTTCGGGCCCTCTTGATGGAGGTAATACCCTACTTCCTGCTTGATTGATCTTGATGAATATGAGGATTACAAGAGTTGATCTACCACGAGATCATAATGGCTAAACCCTAGATGTCTAGCCTATATGATTGTGATTGCCTCTACAGACTAAACCCTCTGGTTTATATAGACACCGGAGGGACCTAGGGTTGTACATAGTCGGTTTACAGAGGAAGGAATCTTCATATCCAAACGCCAAGCTTGCCTTCCACGCAAAGGAGAGTCCCATCTGGACACGGGAGGAAGTCTTCTGTCTTGTATCTTCACGGCCCATCAGTCCGGCCCATGTCACATAGCCCGGACGCCTGAGGACCCCCTAATCCAGGACTCCCTCAGTAACCCCCGAACCAGACTTCAATGACGATGTGTCCAACACGCTAATAGTCTTTGTCATTGCAAGGCAGGTTCTTCCTCCGAATACTTCAAAGCGTCTGATCTCAAGAGTTATACTCGGCTTTCCATTTAATGTCGTACCCATTAGCTTATGTGCCTCCATTGCTTCAGCTTCCACATGTCGAGCGAACACGAAAGGTTAGAGTATTTTTGCACATAAGACCCTGGCCATGTAAGAAAGGCGTATATTTAAGTGGATTGGATCTCAGATGCCATCTCACACCAGGCGGGAAATCCTTATAGCTTGCTAGGAGAAACCATTCCAACATGGCTAGCGTTCCTAGTTCTTCCTCCCGCCCCATGGCTCCTAAAAAGGCGATTGGGAGAAATGTTCATTATCCCATGACCAGCTGAGTAAGCTTCAAACAAAGGGATTCCTTCCCCCCACAGATCTAGTCATCGTTCGGGCAGGATTAACCTCCTTTACAGGCGAATCCCTGGTGGAAAACTACCCTAATCCAACCAGGGGGAGCGAGTGTGCTTCATATCCTTATTCATAAGAGGTGTTGGGTTTCCAATCCACCCTTTCCTTCGAGTCTACTGGAGTCCTACGGCCTCCAACTGCACAACCTCACTCCAGCCTCCATCCTGCATATCGCGGGTTTTGTCGTTCTTTGTGAGCTATTCCTAGGCTGTGAAGCCCACTTTGATTTATGGATGAAATTTTTCTACCTCGTCCCTCGTACCCAAAAGGGATCTGTATTCGAGGTGGGTAGCGCCAAGATATGGTGCATAGCTAGGACCAGATACTTGTCCGGTACGCCGAACAAGGCATCCGAAGAGTGGCCCTCGGAGTGGTTTTATATTGAAGATGTAGCTCTCCCCAACCCAGTCCAAATGGGCCTTCCCGAATTTTCCAGCGCTCCATTGAGGAAACACCACAGCTGGCATCCTCAGAGCCTCGAGGAGGAAGACAGTGCAGAAGTCCAACAATTAATGGGCAAGATAAGGACACTCTCCTAGTCCGGATTATCAATAATTGAGGTAATGGCAATTTCCATAATATGAGGTGTTCAGCCACTCCAATTCAGAGGGCTCCCTATGTGGCACTACAATGGGGAAGATGACGCCTCACGCTGCGGATAGAAGGGTCCGGACACCCCTTCCGCCCTGGCCACAATATTGGCCGATTTGTATAAAGGGGAGAAAGAGGAGTTTACTCATCTTAAGCGCCAAGAGAGATTCTCAATGTACAACCCCCCTAGCTGGGTGAGTTTTAATCCCACCTCCTTACTCAATCCTTTTCCCGAGTCATGTTTAATGGACTTTTACCCATCCATTCTTATAGGAATGGCGGAAGGCTATCGTGGAGATTTATAGTCCCGCTCCACAGCCGGAGGATCATAACTGGGACCTCGATCCCAGATTTGAAGAGGATCCGGACATATTTGTAGAACTCAAAGAGGGAGTCTTCTACCAGGTGAGCTACGATGGCACAGAAGTGGCCATCATGGCCGATTATCCTGGCCTCCTTCGTGCCCCACATGTAAGTAACGAGGAGACATCTCCTCCGAAAGAGCTTCCTCATTATGCCTCACCCACCGCACTTTCTCGTGCTCCAAAGGGGAGGCACTCGGTGCGTCATGCCACACCAGAGGCGTCTCATAAGAGAGCGGCACCTACACCGGGAGGGTCTTCGAAGAGGAAGGCAAATGACAACACGGCCGAGCCTTCATCAAAGAGGTATGGCTTTAAATATGCCCCCTGGTAGTCACATCGAACCGTGACATTGTCCACTATGCTTTATCAGGAAGAGTGTTCACCGGACTTTGCCCGGGATCCCGCCGGTCGCGCCTCCATTAGTCTGGTTCTAGACCCTACCTCTAGGGCGGGGGCTGACACGGGAGCGATGCCAGATTGTCCTCCTTCGGAGGATTCAGATAATGTATCTGTCACGAACTCTGAAGTGGAAAGCGCCATGAATCATCGACACTGGAGGGCCGCTCTTCGCGACCCTGGCTTTACTAAAGAGGCATTCAATGCCTTCAGCTCGGCTGATGCGTACATCTGAGCTGCTCGGGACGGGCTTGCCAGACCCACTGACCAGCATTTGAAAGATATGCAGGTAAGTACACATTGTACAGATCTGGTAATCATGTACCAGTAGCCCCTGAGGCTTGAAATAGTTGAAACAATTGATTTAAGGATCGTTGTATAATCAGGTGCTCACAGAGAAGAACAACATGATGTCTCATGAGCTGGAAAAGTACCGGACTTAGCTAGCTATTGTTACCACCGAACTAGAGAAGTCCAAGGAGGCACCGCCTGGTAATGTTCCCCTCCATCCAGAAAAACTATAATCATGTACCCGTAATGTCAATACTGTTGCGTTTTTGATGAAAGGATCGGTAGATCGACTGAAAGAGGAACTGAAAGTCACACAGGCGGGTAAACAAGAGGCCGAAAGGCGATTGGCCGCAGGCGAACGTGGGCTGACACGAGTCAGGGATGATAAGAACAAGCTGCAGGATTCCAACACCCTGCTGGGCGAAGATCTAAAAGATGTACGAGCCCAGCTAGCTGACGTCGTAAAGGAAAATAGGAGGCTACGAGGCGGCATATTCAGTATGCTTTTGAACTAACCTCCATGTAATTCGGGGAAAAAAATGGGCTGTCAGATTTATGTCTGCAGGTATGCTGACTGGCCATCTCGAAGAGGAAATGTCCGGATCTCAAGGCGATCTGCTGCAAGAGCTGTCCCAAGTGCATGAGCGAGCTCGGCAAACAATGAGGAGCGTTGCCAAGGCTTTGTGGCCATCCGGCTCCCCTCCAGGAAGTATGGAGGAGCTTGTGAAGCTATTCTAGGGAGCTCGGCGGCGCTTTCGATTATGGAAGATATCGGCCTACCGAGAAGGTACGTGAGAGGCTTGGGCCATGGTAAAAACATGGTACACAAAGCTTGATCCGAATCATATGGATCGGGTCAGACCTCGGGGGTCAAATGGACAAGAAATTCCAGTTAGTTTGGTATATGACCAAGTAAAGATAGCCGCCAAGTTTTCCCAACAGGATTGTAAGCTGGACAGCCTGTTAGATGACATAGAGGAAGAAGTTTTTGAGTCCAAGTGACTATGTATTTCAATTGACAAATTTGTCCCTGGCCGGATTGTAAAACGATTGTCATGGCAAACCTTTTCGCTTCGACCTCCAGACCCGAAGGTGCGGAGTGTTTCCGAATACCGGAGCAACAATATAGACCGAGGTATGCGTGGAAACTAGGTGTATGGATCATAGTTGCTTGAACAGACAAGTTGTATCCGGCTAGCTATGTTATATTACTTGTTGATTATAAGAAACATCTTCCAGGGAGCATATTTCCGTTAAGGGTTCCTTTCCCTGGGTGAGCATGCATTAGTATGCATGCCCGAACTGTGATTGAAGAATCACAATATACGTAACATATGGGGGTTCACAGTGTAATTAGGGTATAACGTCTTCAGTCCGCCGACCGAATATTCCCTTAAGAACGCTAGCTTTCGGCTTCACCTAGTCTGAGGTACAAGTTCGGATGACCCGGCTATAACAATCGCAGAGGTGCTCCCTTTATGCCCTAGCCGGACAAACAAGAACGTAGCGCATAAGCACAGGAGCCAGGCAACCCAGCTTGGCAAAAACTTAAGTCATAACGATGCATATAATGGCAAAGAAAAGGTACATATGAGGAAAGGACACATATGTGGTGAGCTTGATGCTCGAAAAATAATAATAAGCTTCTGTAAAAGAAGCCCCCAGGTATTATGAGCGTATACATTTAAGGATGAGTACGTCATAGGTGTGCGGTTTAGCCGCATAATAGCTATAGAGCTGGAGAAAAAATTAAAGAGAGATAAAATGGAAACAAAGGGAGGAGAGGACGAACAAAGAGTACGGCTCTAGGCATAGAATCTTCAGAGTCTGGCAGCATTCCACGGGTTCGGCTCTAAGCGATTGTCTGATGTGTCATGCAGGCGGTACGCTCCTCCAGTGAGAACTTCATCTATGATGAAGGAACCCTCCCACTTGGGCTTGAGTTTGTCCTTTTTCTTTTCTGGCAAGCATAGGACGAGCTCACCAACATTATAAGTCTTGGCCCGCAGTTCTTTGCTTTGGTATCTATGAGCCTGTTGTTGATAGAATGCAGAACAGGCTTTTGCAACGTCGCGCTCCTCCTCCAGGGCATTTAGACTATCCTGCCGATCAAGCTCGGCCTCTCTCTCTTCATACATGCGCACTCGAGGTGAGTCATTAATGATGTCGCAGGGAAAAACGGCCTCTGCGTCGTACACCATGAAGAATGGTGTGTATCCGGTAGTGCCATTGGGCGTGGTCCGCAGCCCCCAGAGTACGGAGTCGATCTCCTCAACCCAGTGCTTGTCTGATTCTTTCAAAGACCGCACTAGTCTAGGCTCGCTCATGATAAGACCATTAGCTCATTTGACTTGACCATTTGTTTGTGGGTGATAGACGGAGGCGTAGTCGAGCTTAATGCCCAGGTTAGCACACCAGGTTTTCACCTCATCGGCTATGAAATTGGAGCCATTATCGGTGATGATGCTGTGTGGGACACCATAACGGTGCACGACACTGGATGTAAAGTCTATCACTGGTCCAGCTTCGACCGTGTTAACTAGTTTGGCCTCTATCCACTTGGTGAATTTATCTACCATGACTAGCAGATATTTTTTTCTTATGACTTCCTCCTTTAAGGGGTCCGACCATGTCAAGCCCCCAGACCGTGAAAGGCCAAGTACTGGGGATTGTTTGTAGGGCGGTAGGCGGCATATGGCTTTGATTGGCGAAAAGCTAGCATCCGACACAATGTTGGACAAGGTCTTGTGCATCTGCTTGGGCCGTCGGCCAAAAGAAACCTGTACGGAAGGCTTTACTTATGAGGGCCCGAGCCGCAGCGTGGTGACCGCCGAGACCAGCATGGATTTCGGCCAGGAGCTGCCATCCCTCTTCTTCGGAGATACATCTTTGAAGGATTCCGGTAGCGCTTTTCTTGAAGAGGTCTCCGTCATGGACCTTATAGGCTTTCGAGCGCCGAACAATGCAACAAGCCTCATTCTGATCCTTGGGGAGCTCTTGCCTATTAAGGTAGGCCAAGAATGGTTCGGACCATGGGGCAATTACTACCATCATTAGATGGGTCGATGGTGTTATTTCGGTGGCTGAGCCCCCGATGATATCGGTATTGTGTTCGAAATATGGGGGTATAATCGGATCCGGACTGGTGTTGCTGCTCTCACCCTGCCACACCATGGATGGCTTGAAGAGCCTTTCCAGAAATATGTTAGGTGGCACGTGGTCAGGCTTGGCGCCCATGCGAGCAAGGACATCAGCCGCTTGATTACTTTCTCGAGCCACATGATGAAACTCAAGTCCCTCGAACCGAGCTGATATTTTAATTATGGCGTTACGATAGGCCGCCATCTTCGGATATTTGGCGTCGAAGTCTCCATTTATTTGGGATATTGCGAGATTTGAATCCCCGCGCACCTCCAGGCATTGTATGCCCATGGAGGAAGCCATCCGAAGACCGTGCAATAAGGCCTCGTATTCAGCTATATTGTTGGAGTCTGTGTATAATATTTGGAGTACATACTGGACTGTGTCTCCAGTGGGGGACGTTAAGACGATGCCCGCTCCTAAGCCGGCCAGCATTTTAGAGCCATCGAAGTGCATGACCCAGTTGGAATATGTACCGTACTCTTTAGGGAGTTCGGCCTCTGTCCATTCGGTGACGAAATCAACCAATACTTGGGATTTAATGGCTCGGCGTGGTTTGTATGTTATATCGAATGGCAGGAGCTCAATAGCCCACTTGGCAATCCGGCCCGTAGCATCACGGTTGTTTATTATCTCATTGAGTGGTACTTCGGAAGCCACCGTGATTGAGCACTCTTGGAAGTAGTGTCGTAGCTTCCAGGATGCCATGAAGACCACATATGCTATCTTTTGGTAATGAGGGTACTGGGATTTTCATGGTGTGAGGACAGTGGATACATAGTATACCAGTTTCTGAAGTGGGAATTTGTGTCCGTCCTCCTCTCGCTCAACGACGAGCACCGCGCTCACCACCTGGTGTGTTGCAGAGATGTATAATAACATCGGTTCTCCGATGTTCGGCGCGGCCAGGATTGGGTTGCTCATTAAAAGAGCCTTTATTTCTTCCAGTTCGGCCGTTGTCGCATCCGTCCACTCGAAGTGGTCAGTGCTTCGGAGAAGGCGATAAAGTGGCAATGCTTTTTCTCCTAGCCTGGAGATAAAGCGGCTTAAAGCTGCCATGCATCCGTCTAGTTTTTGGACCCGTTTAAGGTCTGTTGGTGTAGCCAATTGTGACAAAGCTTGGATTTTGGCTAGATTTGCCTCAATTCCTCTATTGGAAATGATGAAGCCCTGTAGTTTTCCAGCGGGAACAACGAAAACACACTTTTCCGGATTGATCTTGATGTCATATGTGCGGAGGTTGTCGAATGTGAGATGCAGGTCGTCTATTAATGACTCAACGTGCCTAGTCTTGATGATGACGTCATCCACATATGCCTCAACTGTCTTGCCGATTTGTTTCTCCAGGCATGTTTGAATCATATGTTGGTATGTGGCGCCGGCGTTTTTAAGCCCGAAGGGCATAGTGTTGAAGCAGAAAGGCCCGTATGGGGTAATGATTGCCGTTGCAGCTTGATCGGACTCCTTCATTTTGATTTGATGGTATCCAGAGTATGCGTCGAGGAAACATAGTGAGTCGTGTCCTGCAGTAGCGTCAACAATCTGATCGATGCGAGGGAGGGGAAGGGATCCGTAGGGCAGGCCTTGTTGAGGTCATTGAAATCGACGCATAGGCGCCAGGATTTATCCTTCTTTTGCACCATCACCAGGTTTGCTAGCCAGTCCGGGTGTTTTATTTCTCTGATGAATCCGGGCTTGATTAACTTGGCTAGCTCCTCCCCCATAGCTTGTTGTTTGGGTTCGGAACAGCACTGCAGTGTTTGCTTGACCGACTTATATCCCTTCAATATATTGAGCCTGTGTTCGGCCAACCTGTGTGGGATTCCTGGCATGTCATAAGGGTGCCAGGCGAATATGTCCCAGTTCTCGCGCAGGAACGCTCGTAGTGCAGCGTCAACCGTTGGGTCCATCTATGCCCCGATGGAAGCTGTCTTCTTGGGGTCCATCGGGTGGACTTGAAATTTGACTATTTCGTCTACTGGTTTGAAGGAGGTGGATTTGGGCCGCTTATCAAGGATTACATCATCCCTATCCACCGTGGAATGTAGTGCGGTTAAATCTTCGGCCGCGAGGGCCTCGGATAGTGCCTCGAGGGCGAGGGACGCGATTTTGTTTTCAGCACGGAGGGCTATGTCCGGATCACTGGCGAGAGTGATAATACCTTTGGGCCCGGGCATCTTGAGCTTCATATACCCGTAATGAGGTATAGCTTGAAAGCGTGTGAATGCATCTCACCCCAATAGGGCATGATATCCACTGTTGAAAGGGGCCACTTGGAAGGTTATCTCTTTGGACCGATAGTTCTCCGGCGTGCCAAATACCACGTTGAGTGTAATTTTCCCCGCACATCGCGCCTTCTGGCTGGGAATGATTCCTGAGAAGGTCGTATTACTTTCGATGCGGCTCATGTCTATTTCCATTTTATTCAGTGTGTCTTCGTAGATGAGGTTTAGTCCGCTGTCGCCGTCCATGAGCACTTTAGTGAGCCGAAAGCCATCCACAATTGGATTGAGGACCAAGGCAGCTGGTGCCTGGGCTGACCGGAATTTTGGTTCGTCACTGGAATTGAAAGTTATGGCCGTGTCGTTCTAGGGGTTTATTGTTGCAACTTGGCAGACTTCGGCGAGGTCGCGGAGTGCCCTCTTGCGCCGATTGTTTGAAGCGAAAGTCTCGAAGACCGTCAATACTCTAAGGTCATCATCCTCTAGGGGGTGTTGCTCTGAGGTGTTTTTGGTGAGGATATCCTCGCCGCTCTTGGCCACTTGCCGGAGTATCCAACATGCTCTAAGGTTGTGGGTTGGTACAGTATCCGGTGTCATGTGTATTTTGCATGGCCTATCGAGCCATCCCTCCAGAACAGTTTCGCGTCCCATAATGGGCTTAGTTTTCTTCACTATGGAGTCGGGTGCCCCGCGAGGGTGCATCCCTTTTGCTCGCCAGAGGGGTTGAGTGTAGACTGGTGGTTCCCAGGGAGCTGTCTGAGTTTTCCAGGTGCTTTCCATTGCGCAATACTTCTGTACCATGGTTGCGAAATCAGCAAAGTGTAATACGCATCGGCAGTTGATGGCATTGAGGATTCCTTTGTCCGTGCAATTATTGCAGAATACTGAAACCGCGTCCATGTCGTGGCAATCTTTAATCTTGTCTTTGACAAGGAGGAATCTGGCCCAAAAGTGATGGACTGTTTCTTCAAACTGTTGCCGTACGTACATGAGGTCGCATATATCCGGAGGGCCGGAATCGCTTGGCGAATGTTGCTTGTGGTGGGTGGGTGGTTTTAAATCTGATCCCTGACCCAATTTGGAGTCCGGAATTTGAAAAACTTCCGAGCTTATTAGTTCGGGATCCGGGATGTTAAATGATTTTCCAGGCTCGACGCCCGATTCTAGGTTCGGAGGCAGACAGGTATCCGGCTCTTCGATCTTGGAAATCCGAACATAGCTCATCCTCAACACAGCGGAAAAGTTGTTGTTTTGCTCCTCTACGACCACTATCTGATGAGTGATCGGCGGAGATTTGATTTCTCTCTGATCGGGTTTAAGCCCAATCTGATCGTAGTCAGTAGCTACCCCCATGGCGGCGATGTGATCCAGGAGTTCGTTTAAAGACAATAACTCCGCCGGATCCATCCGTTTGGAGTATTCAGAGTCAACACGGAGACGCTTTTCAATGACCTGAGAAGTCATCATCGGCTTGTCGGTCGAATAGGCGGTCATGGTAAAGCCGCCCAGCCGGAGGGTTTGGCCTAAGGCCAGGGCTCCTCCGGAGGTGATATTGTCCTTGATGACAAGGCACGCAATCAATCATGTCTTCGACGTCACAGCGGAACTCTCAGTGAAAGCACCAATGTCGATGCCAAAACCGGTGGATCTTGGGTAGGGGGTCCCGAACTATGCGTCTGAGGTCGATGGTAACAGGAGACGGGGGACACGATGTTTACCCAGGTTCGGGCCCTCTTGATGGAGGTAATACCCTACTTCCTTCTTGATTGATCTTGATGAATATGAGGATTACAAGAGTTGATCTACCACGAGATCGTAATGGCTAAACCCTAGATGTCTAGCCTGTATGATTGTGATTGCCTCTACGGACTAAACCCTTCGATTTATATAGACATTGGAGGGACCTAGGGTTGTACATAGTTGGTTTACAGAGGAAGGAATCTTCACTATCCGAACGCCAAGCTTGCCTTCCACGCAAAGGAGAGTCCCATCCGGACACGGGAGGAAGTCTTCTGTCTTGTATCTTCACGGCCCATCAGTCCGGCCCACGTCACATAGCCCGGATGCCCGAGGACCCCCTAATCCAGGACTCCCTCACCCGATGCACTAGATATAACACCTAGATCAGATATGAACTCCTTCATCCAGACTCCTTCATTTGCTGCTTCCGAAGCAGTCCACTTCACACGTAGATCCCGCCACGACGCTCTGCTTGGAACTGCACCAACTGACAGCTCCACCATTCAATATAAATATGTATCCAGTTTGTGACTTAGAGTCATACGGATCAGTGTCAAAGCTTGCATTGACGTAACCATTTATGACAAGCTCTTTGTCACCTCCATAAATGAGAAACATATCCTTAGTCCTTTTCAGTTATTTCAGGATGTTCTTGACCGTTGTCCAGTGATCCACTACTGGATTACTTTGGTACCCCCTGCTAAACTTATAGAAGGCACACATCGGGTCTGGTACACAGCATTGCATACATGATAGAACCTATGGTTGAAGCATAGGGAATGACTTTCATTTTCTCTCTATCTTCTGCAGTGGTTGGGCATTGAGTCTGACTCAACTTCACACCTTGTAACATAGGCAAGAACCCTTTCTTTGACTGGTCCATTTTGAGCTTCTTCAAAACTTTATCAAGGTATGTGCTTTGTGAAAGTCCAATTAAGCATCTTGATCTATCTCTATAGATCTTGATGCCCAATATATAAGCAGCTTCACCGAGGTCTTTCATTGAAAAATTCTTATTCAAGTATCCTTTTATGCTATCCAGAAATTATGTATTATTCCAATTAATAATATGCCATACACATATAATATTAGAAATGCTACAGAGCACCCACTCACTTTCTTGTAAATACGGGCTTCTCCAAAAGTCTGTATAAAACAATTTGCTTTGATCACACTATCAAAGTGTATATTCCAACTCCGACAGGCTTGTACCAGTCCAGAAATGGATCGTTGGAGCTTCCACACTTTGTTAGCACCTTTAGGATCGACAAAACCTTCTGGTTGCATCATATATAACTCTTCTTTAAGATATCCATTATGGAATGCAATTTTGACATCCATTTGCCAACTTTCATAATCATAAAATGCAGTAATTGCTAACATGATTCGGACAGACTTAAGCATCTCTACAGGTGAGAAGGTCTCATCATAGTCAACTCCTTGAACTTGTCGAAAACCTTTTGCAACAAGTTGAGCTTTGTAGAAAGTAAAATTACCGTCAGCGTCAGTCTTCTTCTTGAAGATCCATTTATTCTCTATTGCTTGCCGATCATCGGGCAAGTCAACCAAAGTCCACACTTTGTTCTCATGCATGGATCCCATCTCAGATTTCATGGCCTCAAGCCATTTTGCAGTATCTGGGCTCATCATCGCTTCCTCATAGTTCGTAGGTTCGTCAGGGTCAAGTAACATGACCTCCAAAACAGGATTACCGTAACACGCTGGTGCGGATCGTACTCTGGGTGACCTACGAGGTTCGGTAGTAACTTGATCAGAAGTTTCATGATCATCATCATTAGCTTCCTCACTAATTGGTGTAGGTATCACTGGAACTGGTTTCTGTGATGAACTACTTTCCAATTCGGGAGAAGGTACAATTACCTCATCACGTTCTAATTTCCTCCCACTCACTTCTTTCATGAGAAACTCCTTCTCTAGAAAGGATCCACTCTTAGCAACGCATATCTTGCCTTCGGATCTGTGATAGAAGGTGTACCCAATAGTCTCTTTTGGGTATCCTATGAAGACACATTTCTCCGATTTGGGTTCGAGCTTATCAAGTTGAAGCTTTTTCACATAAGAATCGCAGCCCCAAACTGACAGCTTAGGTTTCTTGCCAAACCATAGTTCATATGGTGTCGTCTCAACGGATTTAGATGGTGCCCTATTTAACATGAATGCAGTTGTCTCTAAAGCATAACCCCAAAATGATAGCGGTAATTCAGTAAGAGACATCATAGATCGCACCAAATCTAATAAAGTACGGTTACGACGTTCGGACACACCATTATGTTGTGGTCTTCCAGGTGGCGTGAGTTGCGAAACTATTCCACATTGTTTCAAATGAAGACCAAACTCATAACTCAAATATTCACCTCCACGATCAGATCGTAGAAACTTTATTTTCTTGTTACGATGATTTTCCACTTCACTCTGAAATTCTTTGAACTTTTCAAATGTTTCAGACTTATGTTTCATCAAGTAGATATACCCATATCTGCTCAAATCATCTGTGAAGGTCAGAAAATAACGATACCCGCCGCGAGCCTCAACACTCATCGGACCGCATGCATCAGTATGTAATATTTCCAATAAGTCAGTTGCTCGCACCATTGTTCCGGAGAACGGAGTCTTAGTCATCTTGCCCATGAGGCATGGTTTGAAAGCATCAAGTGATTCATAATCAAGTGATTCCAAAAGCCCATCACCATGGCGTTTCTTCAGGCATTTTACACCAATATGACCTAAACGGTAGTGCCACAAATAAGTTGTACTATCATTATTAACTTTGCATCTTTTGGCTTCAATATAATGAATATGTGTATCACTACAATCAAGATTCAACAAAAATAGACCACTCCTCAAGGGTGCATGACCATAAAAGATATTACTCATATAAATAGAACAACAATTATTCTCTGATTTAAATGAATAACTGTCTCGCATTAAACAAGATCCAGATATAATTTTCATGTTCAATGTTGGCACCAAATAACAATTATTTAGGTCTAAAATTAATCCCGACTGTAGATGTAGAGGTAGCGTGCCGACGGCAATCACATCGACTTTGGAACCATTTCCCAGGCGCATCGTTACCTCATCCTTAGCCAATCTTTGTTTAATCTGTAGCCCCTGTTACGAGTTGCAAATATGAGCAACAGAACTAGTATCAAATACCCAGGCACTACTATGAGCATTAGTAAGGTACACATCAATAACATGTATATCAAATATACCTTTCACTTTGCCATCCTTCTTATCCGCCAAATACTTGAGGCAGTTCCGCTTCCAGTGACTAGTCCCTTTGTAGTAGAAGCACTCAGTCTCAGGCTTAGGTCCGAACTTGGTCTTCTTCCCTTGAGCAGAAACTGGCTTGCTGTTCTTCTTGAAGTTCCCCTTCTTCCCGTTGCCCTTTTTCTTGAAACTAGTGGTCTTGTTCACCATCAACACTTGATGCTCCTTCTTGATTTTCACCTCTGCAGCCTTTAGCATCGCGAAGAGCTCGGGAATTGTCTTTTCCATCCCTTGCATATTATAGTTCATCATGAAGCCTTTATAGCTTGGTGGCAGTGATTGAAGAACTCTGTCAATGACACTATCATCAGGAAGATTAACTCTCAGCTGAGTCAAGTGGTTGTGGTACCCATACATTCTGATTATGTGTTCACTGACAGAACTATTCTCCTGCATTTTGCAGCTGTAGAACTTGTTGGAGACTTCATATCTCTCAACTCGGGCATTTGCTTGAAATATTAAATTCAACTCCTGGAACATCTCATATGCTCCATGACGTTCAAAACATCTTTGAAGTCTCGATTCTAAGCCGTAAAGCATGGCACACTGAACTATCGAGTAGTCATCAGCTTTGCTCTGCCAGACGTTCATAACATCCGGAGTGGCTGCTGCAGCGGGTGTTGCACCTGGTGGTGCTTCCAGGATGTAATTCTTCTATGCAGCAATGAGGATAATCGTCAAGTTACGGACGCGGTCCGTGTAGTTGCTACCATCATCTTTCAACTTAGCTTTCTCTAGGAACGCATTAGAATTCAAGGGAATGGTAGCACGGGCCATTGATCTACAACAACATAGACATGCAAATACTATCAGGTACTAAGTTCATGATAAATTAATGTTCAATTAATCATATTACTTAAGAACTCCCACTTAGATAGACATCCCTCTAGTCATCTAAACGATCACGTGATCCATATCAGCTAAACCATGTCCGATCATCACGTGAGATGGAGTAGTTTTCAATGGTGAACAACACTATATTGATCATATCTACTATATGATTCACGTTCGACCTTTCGGTCTCAGTGTTCCAAGGCCATATCTGCATATGCTAGGCTCGTCAAGTTTAACCCGAGTATTCTGCACATGCAAAACTGTCTTGCACCCGTTGTATGTGAACGTAGAGCTTATCATACCCGATCATCACGTGGTGTCTCAGCACGACGAACTGTAGCAACGGTGTTGAGGGAGAACATTTATACCTTGAAATTTAGTGAGGGATCATCTTATAATGCTATTGTCATACTAAGAAAAATAAGATGCATAAAGAATAAACATCACATGCAATCAAAATATGTGACATGATATGGCCATCATCATCTTGTGCCTTTGATCTCCATCTCTAAAGCACCGTCATGATCCCCATCGTCACCGGCTTCACACCTGGATCTCCATCGTAGCATCACTGTCTTCTCGCCAACTATTGCTTCTATGACATTCGCTACCACTTAGTGATAAAGTAAAGCAATTACATGGCGATTACATTTCATACAATAAAGCGACAACCATAAGGCTCCTGCCAGTTGCCGATAACTTCTACAAAACATGATCATCTCATACAACAATTTATATCTCATCACATCTTGACCATATCACATCACAACATGCCCTGCAAAAACAAGTTAGACGTCCTCTACTTTGTTGTTGCAAGTTTTACGTGGCTGCTACGGTCTTCTAGCAAGAACCGTTCTTACCTACGCATCAAAACCACAATAATTTTTTGTCAAGTGTGGTGTTTTAACCTTCAACAAGGACCGGCCGTAGTCAAACTCGATTCAACTAAAGCTGGAGAAACAGACAACCGCTAGCCACCTGTGTGTGAAGCACGTAGGTACAACCAGTCTCATGAACGCGGTCATGTAATGTCGGTCCGGCCTGCTTCATCCAACAATACCGCCGAATCAAAGTAAGATGTTGGTGGTAAGTAGTATGACTATTATTGCCCACAACTCTTTGTGTTCTACTCGTGCATATAACATCTACGCATAGACCTGGCTCAGATGCCACTGTTGAGGAACGTAGTAATTCAAAAAATTCCTACGATCACGCAAGATCTAACTAGGAGATGCATAACAACGAGACGGGAGTGTGTGTCCATGTACCCTCGTAGACCGAAAGCGGAAGCGTTTAGTAACGCGGTTGATGTAGTTGAACGTCTTCACGATCCGACCGATCCTAGCACCGAACGTACAGGACCTTTGTGTTCAGCACACGTTCAGCACGATGACGTCCCTCGAGCTCGTGATCCAGTTGAGAACGAGGGAGAGTTTCGTCAGCACGAGGCATGGCAACGGTGATGATGAAGTTACCAGCGCAGAGCTTCACCTAAGCACTAGACGATATGACTGAGGTGTTGAACTGTGGAGGGGGGCACCGCACACGATAAGAGATTGTCTGTTGTGCTATTGGGGTGCCCCCTGGCCACGTATATAAAGGAGGGAGGGAGAGAGGAGGTCGGCCAGGAGGGGCGCGCCAGGGGGGAGTCCTACTTCGACTCCTAGTCCAAATAAGATTCGCCCCCCCCCCCTTTCCTTTCTTCCACCGGAGGGAAAGGAAGGAGGGGAGAAGGAAAAGCACTACAAAAAAATACACTTCCGTGATGATACGTGTTTGTCACAGTAGGTCACGTTTTCTGTCATGCATGTACATCCATGACAAATTTATGACAGAATCAAGATAGTCATACCTGTGGTGTCGTAGAAGTGTTCCATGACATTACCAAAATTATCATCACGGAAGTGTCCACTTCCATGACGATAAATCGCGCGTCACAGAAGTGCTTTCGTCAAGGGTGACCGACATGTGGCATCCACCGTAACGGAACACCGTTAAGCTATCGGGTCCTGTTGGCGTTCTGGGAACGGGGGTCCCCAGACTTGCCTGCCTGCGGCCTGCGGCGTGGCTCAAAGGGGGGCCCAGCACGGCCCATCTTCAGCAACACAGACCCAAGACCCTTGCGAGAGGCCAAGCCTCGCGGGGCGGATGACGTGGAGCTTCCTCAGGCACGGCCTCATCAGGCTGGCTCGCGAGGAGGCGGAGAGATCAAGGCGGGATACCTCACGAGGTGCCCGTGACGCAAGCCATGACGACCAAAGGCGCCAGGCGGGGGCCAGCCCGCGCAGTGTCCTCCTTTCCTCTTTGGTGCAAGGGGGGCAACCGCAGCCACGGAGTACCGAGGCATCAGGAAAAGGTTGCCATTTCGGTGCAATAAGACCAAGACCAGGAGGACTGGAAGACGGAGGTCATCGTGGAGCCCAAGACGGCGTCACCACCAGAGCTTTGTGCAGGCGAAGACTACTTTTGTTAGGATAGCTGGTACTAGCTGTCCCCCTTCAAATTAGCCCGCCATTGTTGGCTCCCTTCCCGCTCGATATTTGGGAAGAGGACCAGGGCCTCTATAAATAGGACCAGCCACCCACATGGTAGGTAGGCAGAGGAAAAGGATGAAGAAGAGAGAGAGAGAGAGAGAGAGAGAGAGAGAGAGAGAGAGAGAGAGAGAGAAGGGTGACTGAACTCCTCCCAGCAGTTCATCGCCCCAGCCAAGAACAGACCCTCGTGAGGCTGCTCTTCCTTGTATTGTTCATCATCATCAGCCCAAGAGGCAATCCACCACACCACACACTGGAGTAGGGTATTACACCACAACGGTGGCCCGAACCAGTATAAACCCAGTGTCTCTTGTGTTGTTCCTTCCGTAGCTTAGATCTTAGCGCGGCGGAGGGGTGCAGGTAGGTAGGAGGCGAAATCTCCGCGCGCACCCCAGTGTTTAAACCTCAAGGGTCTGCCGGAACCCAAAATCCGACATTTGGCGCGCTAGGTAGGGGTGCGCCGGAATTCGTCTTCCACCACCCCGTTCTCCTCCGACCATCGGGCCCATGTCTGACGCTCGTCGGGCCCGCGCCGAGCGCCGGGCCGCTCTCGCTTCCCGCGTCGCCTAGACGGCTCCTGTCGGCGGGCGTCCTCGCCGTTCCCCATCACCTGCCATCAACGCCGCCACCGGCCCGGCGGGGGACGAGCAGCAAGCATCGTCTCAGCATCCGTCCGTGCGGCAAGACGGCCACACCGCAACTCCCTCGCTCACCCCAGCTGGTTCTTCGTCCCGCGCGCTCCGCGCACCCATGGAGGCTCAAGCTGCGCTCATCGCGGCAAACGAGCTCCTGCGCTACCGTCCCGTCGACGACGTCTATGAAGAATGGCTCGACCGCGTCACCGAGCTCGTCCGCGCCGCAGGGGGCTCTCCTGCGCCGTCTGTTCTGCTGCACCGCACCCCGCCCCGTGTGGGCGACGAGGCCCCGGCGGCGCCCCGGCCGCCTCCTCCTCAAGAAGGCACCATGGCTCCAAGGAGCGTGGTCCCTGGGTGGAACCCGCCCCGTCAGGTGCCAGCGCGGCAAGAACAGAGCTCCCAAGAAGTCCCTCGCCCGCAAGAAGCTGCCCGGGTGCTCCCTGCTCCAGCACGTCGCAACCATGCTCCTGCTCCCGCACGTCAAGACCCCGCGCTGCTCCCAGCTGCAGCGCGTGGGGACATGCAAGACCAAGCTCTCCGTCACCCAAGGCCTCCCATGGCCATAGCAGGCTGCCGTGCCTTCACCACCGAGCTACGCAGCGTCGCGTGGCCCGGCAAGTTCAAGCCAGACCTGCCTCCTCGTTACGACGGCATAGCTGACCCTGCAGAGTTCCTCCAGCTCTACGAGCTGGGCATCGAAGCTGCCAACGGAGACGAGAAGGTCATGGTGAACTGGTTTCCCATGGCGCTCAAGGACGGGGCCCGCACCTGGCTCCTGAACCTGGCTCCAGGCACGATCTCCTCCTGGGACGAGATGCGCACCCGCTTTATTGCCAACTTCCAAGGTACTCACGACCGGCCACCCGCCGTGAGCGACATGCGCCGCATCAAGCAACAACCCGGGGAGACCCTGCAGAAGTACATCCAGCGCTTCAACAACGCACGCCTCAAGATTCCCAAGGTGACTAAGGAGGCCATCATCTCAGCCTTCTCCGACGGCATGCGCGATGTCAAGATGAAGGAGGAGCAGGTGATGCATGAATACCTATGCACTTTCTTGGAGCTGTTCAACTTGGCAACCAAGTGTGCCAGGGCTGAGGAAGGGTGTATCTCCCTCCTCGGGATGCCTGCCGCAGACCCAGAAGAGAAGAAGCCCAAGGCCAAGGATGTGAAGCGCAAGGGGGCTGCCGTGCTCGCGGCAGAACCAGAGACCAAGCGGGGCAGAGATCAGCCTGAACCTTCCAAGGGCAGCCGGTACTGTGTGTACCATGACCTCCACACCCACAACACCAACGAATGTCAAGAGCTCCGAGCCGTGCGAGAAGGAAGGATCGGCCGTCGCCCCGACCGCGGTGACCGGGGCTATGGTCGAGGAGGAGGAAGGAACGCAGGACGCTGGGAAGACCGTGGCCCGCGCCAAGGGTGGCGCGATCAACCTCGTGAGGATTGCTGGCAAGACCCGCCTCGCGAGGGAGACTGGAGGGATCAGCCTCGCGGGGATCACCCAAAAGGCAACGCAGGCCTCCCTCCGCTGCCGCCGCAGCCAAGGAGAAACGAGGATCGCCACCAAGACGAGGGGGCTGGGGGCTTCCAGGAGCCGCGCGCGATCGCCTGCATCCTGGGCGGGGCTCAAGCCCCAGCCTCTCAATGCATCTTCAAGCAGTTCACCCGTGAAGTGAATGCAGTCCTCCCCAAGCTCAAAGCCATGCGCCCTCTCAGGTGGTCGGCGTGCGCCATCATGTTCAGCTTAGCAGATCAGCTCAAGTGTGCGGCTACAGCCGGAGTCCTCCCGATGCTTTGTTCCCCAATCATCAGCAATGTGGTGGTCACCAGGACCCTCATCGATGGCGGGGCAGGGCTCAACGTCCTGTCCGTGGAAACATTCAACAATCTCCAAGTGCCCTACAGCCAGCTTCAGCCAACCAAGCCTTTCTCCGGAATCACCGACGACTCCACGGTCCCGATTGGGCAGGTCCGCCTCCCTGTCACCTTCGGGGCATGCGACAACTACCGCACCGAGCTCATCGACTTCGACGTCGCTCACATTCGCCTGCCGCACAACGCCATCCTTGGGTACCCAGCACTGACCAAGTTCATGGTCGTAACTCACCACGGCTACAACGTCCTCAAGATGCCAGGAAGTGGCGGAGTCATCACGGTGCCCTGTGAAGAGATGGACGCGGTGTGTTCCCTGGAACGTGCCTTTCAGGCCGCATCACTGGAAGACCCGGATCGCGGAAGCATGAGGCTTCCCGAGACCGCCCCCAAGAAGAAGAATACATCGTCCAGCCCGGCTCCTCGGGAGGCAAGCCCCTCTGGGCCCGCGCCTGCCTAGGGGGAACCTCCTTCCATCACATAGGAAAGTGCGCCTGGCGCCCTCCTGAGGCAGGGCTCGGGGGCTCTCCCCTGGAGGGCCACCGACCTGGCTAAGGTCACGAGGGAGGCGCTTGGGCACCACATGGAGGCGTGTTTCAAAGCACGTATCCCTCAAGAAGGAGTAAGGCAAGGAGAGCCAGACCCTCAGGAGTTCGTCAGCAAGGCCATTCAGGAGCTACAGGAGTCAAGAGTCATGAAAGGCGGCCGCCGCCTACCAGCAGTGGCTCCCCATCCAGGCGAGGATGGCGGGCTGCGCGTCTGCATCAACATACCAGGGCTCAACCGAATCGCCTCTCTGGAGCGCCTCTGGCCCTCGCGAGTGGGGCGCTGCGGAGGTCCACCCCACAGCTATGTTCACATGCCTTATGGCTTGCCGAATGTGGCTGCCACGTACCAGCGCCTTATGAGGGGCGTCACGGAGGCACAAGAGGCCAGGCGTTCCGCAGCCCTGGCGGAGATGGAGATGGTCCGCGAGGAGCCGCCAGCGCCTCCGGAGCCTCCCGAGGCCCTTGGGCCTGGGGGCTCGTGAGGATCGGCTTCCGCAGCCCACCGAGTCTGCTACACCAACACCCCTTCATCCTCAACGGCATCAGGTGACGTCTTTCAAGTTTTCACTTCCAGCTGGGAGCGCCCCCCAGGGCTGCATTATTCCCAGACCGCGTGGGTCCGTCCTTGCGGCGTGTATCCCTTTTATTTCATGTTGTTAGCTTACCTTGTTGGGGGCGCCCCTCGGGCTGCATGATCCCCAAGTCGCTCGGGCCTGACCCAGTGATGTCTGCCTTCCCAGCATCTATTTGAATGAATCCACTCCTTCGCGGCTAATGTGCTTGACCTAGTTACCCGCTCAACTGACGGAACTGCTCCCAAACGGCACGACGCTTGCGCATGGGTCCGTCCCTGCAACGCCGACAAACCTGAATGGCTGAGCTCTGGCCGTGGCAGCCCCGCATGGCGCCACTTCGTCAAGCCTTCAGTGCCTCATTACCCCTCGGAAGCAACCAACGGCTGACTGTCAATTGTCGTGGCAACCCCTCGTTCTTTCTCTGATGGGTCTACAGGATCTCTTAAAGGAGCCGCGTCAGGCGAGGCCCTTGCGGTGTCTCCTTCACTCTCATCTGCGCGAACCGCTTGCACGTTAAAGGGGGGGGGTGCCTGAGCATCGCGACTCAGGGCTCCTACTGGCTCTCCAGCCCTCACCCTCTGGCCATGTCCACGGCATCGCAACCTGGCATACCAGCGACGGCTGAGACTCGCTCGAGGGCCGGGACCCGAGGACGTAGAGCAGAAAGGGGAGCAAAGGCAAGAGGGGAGGGACACACGAGGACCTCGCCGAGCAACCTCGTGCCTGCCGATGCACGGACCCGGTGACACACCAGAGAGAGGCCCCTGATTCTCGAGATAAGTCATCACCCGGAAGCGCCAGCTACCGTGGCACCATCCCCGCACCTAATGCAATCCCGTGTTAGCGACGCCGCTCTCCTTTCTCACCAAACGACGACTGCTTGAGCGCCAAAGGGGACCTCCTGAGCATCGCGACTCAGGGGCTCTTACCGGACCCCGGGTCGCTCATCTCCTGGCCTTGACCACGGCATCGCGACTTGGCATACCAGCGATGGCTGAAGCCACCTTGGGACTGGGACCTGTCGGCGCAGAGCACCAAGCCCTCGTGAGATTCGAAAGGGAGGACTGAGCTAAAACGGAATGAGCAACTCGCACAATTCTACGACAAGGGTTATATTAACAAAACAGGATCACAGGCACCTTACAAGCCCCCACGGGACGCGTCTTTGATTCCTCGCAGGGAACAGATCCTAAAGGGACACTAACTACGCGCGCCCCTGCAAAAGACGCCATCATCAACAGTGGGTCGTCAAGCACCGGCGCCAACCCCATCCAGATCAGAGTCGGCGGCGGCTTGACGAGCCCGCCCTGCTCCAGGAGCGACGCCGGCTCGGGGGCTCGTAGCTGTCGTCGCTCGTCTCCGGAGCCGCGAAGAGCTCGCCGGAGTCGCTGGAACCTCCGACGCCTCCACCGCCTGAGGAGCCGCCAAGGGAGCGGTCGGCGGGCCCAGTCCTCGCCGCAGCAGGGTCCCGGCCACCTCTCCCGGGGCAGCACTCCAGCTGGCGCCCGTTAGCATCGAAGACCTTGAAGAACATCACCGAAGCACCGTCATACTCCAAGTGGATCGCGAAGGAGCCTCTTGTCCTACAAACCCGGGCGATTTCGCTCCAGCCCCGAGTCATGAAGACCTTGCCCGGGGCAACGACCGCGACCTCTGCCTCGGTCGCGAGGGTGCTACAGCCAAAGCTCCAGGGGCTCTCCCTGCGGGATGATGGAGGCGAAGAAGGGAGGAAGGCGAATCCAAGATTGAGGAGGCATGGCGGTGTGGAACACGAACTCTCGGGAGGAGCCCTCGGTGTGGACCCTAGGGGGGACGACCCACACCTTCGTGACCCGTCGGCGCCGACGGCGGCGCCGCCCGTGGCGATCAACATCAGCTCCTTCAGGGCCCTCGATGTGGGCGTACAAGGGAAGCGGGAACCCCGGCGGTGCCCGCTCGCACCAAGGCCTCGACACCACCTGATGGGCCCCCTCGCCCAGGCCGCGGAGGACGAACCGTTTCTTCGGCGGGAGCGGGTCTGGTTCCTCTCGGGGAGCCTTTCCCTTCTCTGCCATCGAGAACCGGCGGATCGGAGCCATCGCAGCAAGACGGAGCAAGGACCGGGAAGAAGGAGAAGCAAGGAAGGATGGACTGGAAGGGCGCGCGCCGTTCCGTACTTATGGCCGGCGAAGGCCAACCACCGACCTCCACGATCGCAGGTAATCATGACCCACTTTACATGCAGGGACTTGTCCAATCCGTGCAGTTGCCGAGGCGCCATGGGGAAGTGGAACGCCCATGTCCAATCAACCGCCACGCGGCACCCAAGGCCGCAGGCTGTTAGGGCCCGCGGCGCTTCGCTCTTGCCCTTCCGCCTCCCAGCATGGCCAAGTCTGGGCGCGCCTTGGGCCCGGGGGCTACTGTTGGTGTTCTGGGAACGGGGGTCCCCTAGACTTGCCTGCCTGCGGCCTGCGGCACGGCTCAAAGGGGGCCCCAGCATGGCGCATCTTCACCAACACAGACCCAAGACCCTCGCGAGGGGCCAAGCCTTACGGGGCGGACGACGCGGAGCTTCCTCAGGCACGGCCTCATCAGCCTGGCTCGCGAGGAGGTGGAGAGATCAAGGCGGGATACCTCATGAGGTGCCCGTGACACAAGCCATGACGACCAAAGGCGCCAGGCGGGCACCAACCCGCGCAGTGTCCTCCTTTCCTCTTTGGTGCAAAGGAGGCAAGCGCAGCCGCGGAGTACCGAGGCATCAGGCAAAGGTTGCCATTTCGGTGCAACAAGACCAAGACCAGGAGGACTGCAAGATGGAGGTCATCATGGAGCCCAAGACGGCGTCACCACCAGAGCTTTGTGCAGGCGAAGACTACTTTTGTCAGGATAGCTGGTACTAGTTGTCCCCCTTCAAATTAGCCTGCCATTGTTGGCTCCCTTCCCGCTCGATATTTGGGAAGAGGACTGGGGCCTCTATAAATAGTACTAGCCACCCATAGGGTAGGTAGGCAGAGGAAAAGGATGAAGAAGAGAGAGAGAGAGAAGGGTGACTGAACTCCTCCCAGCAGTTCATCGCCCCAGCCAAGAACAGACCCTCGCGAGGCTGCTCTTCCTTATATTGTTCATCATCATCAGCCCAAGAGGCAATCCACCACACCACACACTGGAGTAGGGTATTACACCACAACGGTGGCCCGAACCAGTATAAACCCTGTGTCTCTTGTGTTGTTCCTTCCGTAGCTTAGATCTTAGCGCGGCGGAGGGGTGCAGGTAGGTAGGAGGCGAAATCTCCGCGCGCACCCCAGTGTTCGAACCTCAAGGGTCTGCCGGAACCCGAAATCCGACAGGTCCGGTTTTGGATCCGATAACCCGTTAACAGCCCCGACCAATGGGGATTTTCCACGTGTAAAAACATCATTGGCTGGAGGAAACACGTGTCGGCTCATCATTGGGACATATGTCATCCACTCATTGGACCCAAAGCGCCTATGATACGTCAACACGTGGCACGGCCCAACAGAGGCCCATTCCTGTGAAAAGGTCGGCCTGTTTGACTTGGTCAAAAGGTGGCGGGCCGGCCCACGGCAAGCCTGTTAACGACATGTTCGCATATAGCCCATTTACAGCCCGCTAACCCAGGGCCTATTTACGGCCTATCCGAATTAGGCCGAGTAGCATCATCTGGGCCGTCCAATATAATTCCAGCCCGTTTTAACTTCCGGCCTATGTATGGCCCATGACGTCTTTCGGCCCATATGAGGCCCTTATTACTCTCGGCCCATTAACGCCCGTGGTAAAACTGGCCCGTAATGAATAGTGTATCACTTTATACCCATTAACGGCATGTGGTGAAACTGGGCCATAATGAACAGTGTATCACTTTATGCCCATTAACGACCCATTATTCTGTTGGGACGTTTCCAGCCCATGTTATCTTTCGGCCTTCTCGGGGCCCATTTATTCTTGGGCTCATTTCCACATTCGTTTACTTACGACCCATTACTATTATTTTTTGCTTGTGGGCCAAATTCAGCCTGTGGTTATAGTCGGCTCCTTTTTGGCCCATTAATATGTTGGGCCGTTTTCATAGCGTCATGAAAATACAGCCGATTAACGACGGCCCGTTATGGTCGGCCCATGAATGATTTCAACTCTAGCCCATTTATGGCCATAATGTGGTCTGTTATTGGCCCATGTTTAGCCAACCGATCATACGGCCCGTAGAAGGCCCATTGATGATACGGCCCATAGAAGGCCCATTGTGTCTACAGCCTGTATAAGGCCCATTGTTTCTATGCCACGTAGAAGGCCCATTGTTTCTACGGCCCTTAGAAGGCCCATTGTTTCTACAGCCCATAGGAGGCCCATGTTAACTACAGCCGGTGGGCATCAAAGTTCGCCACCAGTGCAATTATAGGGAACACCCTACACTATACAAAAATGGCTTGCTGTTTTCTTCAGCTAGTGGCTGCATGTTAAGAACAAATTTTGTATCGCACCAAAACAAATTACAACTATAAAAAAAGGAAGGTTGGCATAAAACTTAACAGTCTAGCAGATAAATGGACCACCAGAAGTTCAGAAGCTCAGTTCATTTGACCTGACTGTTACATTTTCATGTTGTACTGTCCGATGGAGCACCATAACCTTCGCCTTCAGTTCTCCTAGGCTCCTGGACAACATAGGAAATGTCTGATAGTCTGGTTTCAAAACCATGCATATCTTGACAACATCGAACAATGTCTCTCCTTGTTTCACAAAGGGTCTCTGTAAGGGAATGGACTTGTGTCTCGAGCGCAGATACAACATTGTTTTGAGCTTGCATATCTTGATCATGAGGCAGTTTGGACGAGATTGCCTTAACAACCAAGCCAGTATCACGCAGGAACGTGCTTTTGGCACTGTTAGTGGACAGGTACTCACCCACTACAGCAAGAGCTGACATTGCGGTTATAGTTGCCTCGCCACCTTCAGAACGTGGCGGTTCCACCATTTTTTCCATAGCTAGCTGAAAAGTCGCGGTTTTACATTAGTAGTACCAGAACAGAAGATATTAAGGAGGCGGCAAAACCAAAAAAAATAGCTTTGGTCTATATACAGAACTTATTCTGGTGAACCCATGTAAAATAATAGTTGTATTTTATTGCAAAGTACATAATAAAACCAGGTTCCAAACATATGACCATGTACCATCGCTAATGTATTGTCTATTTCTTCACATTGTATTGAGGGCTAAGGATAAAGAGACGAAGTTTATGATACGGTAAGCATAGTATGACATCATTCATATCACAAAATAACTGAGAACAGACAAACAGGCAATTGTAACGCTGTGTGGGCAAGTCCAGCACGGAACTAGATTATACGTCAAGATCAAAGGAACATCACTCCTCTCTTTTAAATCTTGTAAGGTGCAATGATACGCTAAGACAATTGTGTATAAAATTGGAAAGAGTAATAGACATTGGCTGCAAACCATGCAGTTCAAGGCACAAGTTAGAGTAAGTAGTAGTTAAAAGGCATGAGGATTAAGGACTTACAACAGCGGCTTTGACTGGTGTAGTCATGCCCTTCTTCTTGCTGGTGTGACAGTCCTTGAAGATTTCCACAGCATTTGTTTCAGGTACTTTTTGGTCCTTGCGGGATTTCCTCTGCATTTGGAACAAGTCAATATAGATATGATAATATGGTACAGCGAAATGAGTGAAACAGCAGCTAATTACAAGAGCCTCGCAATGTACAATATAGCTACGAGATCCTATCGTCTGTTGGAATTTCACTTTCGTACGATTGGCCTTGTTCTTTGAACAGTTCACCTAGAAGAAGATAGATTTGTGTGGCACATGCATAAATAGGACTTCATCATGTGATCTGATCACATATATATAATGTACCTGATACTTCAGATCGGACCAGTGTTTAATGAGGCCCCTCCAGTCTTCATCGGATATATTTTTCACTGGAGATGTTTGGGCAAGTTCACTGTTAGCCTTGCCTTCAAAGTGAGTTTTCCTCAAGTTATACCGATACTATCGCAGAGCAGACTTGAAACATGGGTGCAAGCTTGTCTGGTTGCATCATCTTGGCTATCCAACTTGAACCTCATCTGTTGAAAATTATGGGAGTCTCATTATCAGCAACCTATAAAGTATTGGACAGAGCAAGACGATATTACTAGTTTCCATACATAACCATACTTATAGATAAATGGTCGAGGAAGGTGTTGAACTGGGTTTCGTCTTTGTCATTCCTGTACTGAATCCATGTTGGGAGGATACGTACATGACACCTAACAGCAACCGCTGCCTCTGATACTAACTTGGCTGACTCTGTAGCATCACGTGGCCTTTTTAAACCTGCCTCAAAATGGATCTCCATTCTTCCTCCTCTAGATTTAGTTAACCTACCCTGATGTTCGTTTCCTCTTGCGCCTAGGTGCTAGTCCAACAACAAACATAGGAAGTGTTAGTGTACATCAAACTGTGAGACTACATATTAAGAAGCATGCAACTGTAACTTGACTCCAGCAACTACCTTCTTGTTGTTGAAGCTCACAAAGTTCAGCTGATCTTGCCAACTCATCTTGTGTCAAGAGTGCTTCGGAAGTAGTGTCAGGTGGCAAGGGAGCTTGGGAACGTGCTGCTAGCTGAGTTGACCAACAAGTAAATCGTGCAGGTAGTGGTACTATGGAAGGTGTTGCAACAACTAGGGTTGTCTCTGCTTGTTTGGTGGCAGCTATTTGTTTCTGTTTGGCTTGTTCTGCAGCTCGTGTAGCATGGGATACCCTGTCGGTACAATTTTCCGCTGGACTTTGACCTTCTATTGCACCATCAGTACCAGCAAAATCTGCAGGACTGTTCCGCTTTCCTTTCCCTGTCGTTCTGTCTTGCTTCCTCTTTCTCTGTGCCATGTTAAGTCAAGCCGACAAGAAAAATGAATAGCAATTTAGTTCTTCATAACAAATGTACTTTGATGTAAGAACATGGTGTGATAGACAGAGATTGTATGTTCTAGAAACAGGAACACGTGTCTTAGTCACAAGTATAATTTGTAAAGTAAGCAGATGAAATTCAACAAAATTAGAAGCAATACAAGCTAGACATCATACATAACATGCAACCACATATAACAGTGCCAAGTTAGAGGGAGCACCTGTGATGGTGCACTAGGGGAGACGTGCTCATCAACAACACAGCTACGTTGAGTGTCTATGCATGTGTTGTCTTGGAAATCATCTTGGGGGGATGGAGGAGTAGAATCTGTAGAGGCCCTCCATTTGGAAGGAGCACCTTCATCCACTGCCTTGCTAACTTCCTTCCGCTTTATTGATTTTGAATTGTCAAGTAAAACTGGCAAGAAAAAGTAATAAAATTCACTCTTCAGAACTCATTCGTGCATGATACTAACAATCACTACTTTGATGTAAGGCAAACACATGATTGCAGGATGGAATAATACGAAAAACAGGACGGCATGGCATATTCACAATTGTTTGTGTAAACTAAGCAAAAACCATTTCACCAAATAAGAAGCAATGCAAGCTAAACACCACGTGAAAGATGCAACCAATATGACTCTGCCAAGTTAAAAGTGTCCATCATAAATGGCATTTCAACAAATTAGAACCAGCGCATGTTATAAGTCATATCAAAGATGCAACTAATATCACACTGCATATACTGAAGGTGTCTCGTCATATTGATTTATGCGGGATACAAAAAAACAATAGTTTTATGTGAGGACATGCTTAATAGACAGATGTACTATGTACTAAATACAGGAAGGCATGTCACATTAACATGTATAATGTATAAGCTAAGAAGAATAGCACATGCAGTTTAACCAGATTGGAAGAATTACAATCTAGACACCATATGCAACATGCAACCACATATCACGCTGCCAAGTTAGAGCAGGGGAAATGCGGTAATCAACTACAGAGCTACGTTCACTATCTTCATCTAGCCTTGCTATTTCTTTAGAATCATGTCGGGAGGCTGACGCTGCATTCTTTAAATGAGGAGTAATCCACTTGCCTGACTGCCTCATCGTAAGTGATTGATGAGGGATACACAAGAACATTAGTTTGATATAAGAACATGGTTAATACACAGATGTACTAGTATGCACCAAAAACAGAAAGGCATGTCATATTCAATGGTATAATGTTTAAGCTAAGTAGATGCAATTTAACCAAATTGGAAGTAATACAAGCTAGACATCCGGCTGGAGTGGTGAGCATGATCATCTAGGACCTGAGAGCCTGGTGGGAGGCGGGCTGCTTCGCCACCATCGCTGCTTTTTAGTTGGCTTCCAGGTGATGCCTCTCTTTGCTGGGCTTGTCACTGGCTCGACTAGTGCCCTGAGTAGCTATTTGTCTTCTAGTGCTCACGGGATGGTGGTTCATGTAAAAAATATCTTTCCTTATCTTAATAAAGACCGACTTCGGCCTTTCGAATACAAGCTAGACACCATATGGAACATGCAACCACATATGACACCGCGAAGTTAAATCAAGCACCTGGGATGGTGGTTCATTGCGAGCGAGGTCATCAACTCCAGAGCTACGTTTACCGTCTCCATCTGCTGACACTTCACCTATTATAAGGCTGAAACGTGTCTAGCCTATCCGCGTACGATGCTGGAGCGAATTCTCTCTTTTCTTTTTTTCTTCTCTCATAGCAGCAGAGTCTGAAATACCCTTGCATAAAAACACAATAGTGAGAGTATGGGTGAAGTCTGTGCAGAACTAGTGCACTGTAAAAGTAGCAGATAGCAAGTGGCTAAAAAATAAATGACAGGAGACATATGATAGCTCTACAACATTGCATGGCAAACAAAATTAGATTCTACTCCGTATGATTTTGTAATATATGAGCACAGGAAATGCAGGTACTCCTCCAGCACACCACCACATGTGGTCATATCAAGATAACGGTCGACTGAAAATAAGTAGGTCAGTCAATTTTTTTAATGAACCATACGATCTATAAGGAACGGGTAGATGGCCTTCGTCTACCTCCCGCCAGTCACTGTTGACGATGTTTCTCGAACCACCAGCGACCACCAGCCCAGACCCCTGCCTCCGCCGCCCGCCCTCTCCTCGACCTCACACCACCGCCGTGCTTGGCAGCGCACCCAGGCCATCCCTTTAATGCCGGCCGACCTCCATATCAGGCGCCAGTAGCTCTAGGCCCCACACACCCCTAAGATAAACACCGAGGCGCTGCTTCCCTGGCATAATAGGCGGACTAGTGCCTGTTATGCCGGGGAATGCTTCCGTTAATTGGAAATCAACTGACCAGGAATTGAAATTCAGGGGGGAGGCGGACCTCTAGCTAAGGTGAAATAGTATATGAGGAGAAACCTTGTGCATCGTGAGTTACTAGGAACATCTAGTATCAAGACGAAGCAGTCAACTAGTGTCTTCTGTGGGATGAATAACGTGCAAGTAGACACGTAAGATTTGCATGAATAAGGGAAGAGGAGTACCATTTTCGGTTGCCGGTGTGGTCACCTCCACATGTTGCGTCAATCTTCTTCTTTTTGCCGGGGAAAGCGATGTTCCAGAGGAGGGTGCAGGCTTGGACGAACCCATGGCCAAATTGTTGACTATGTTGTCGTGGCCGTATGTCGACGGAGGGGAAGCAGATCTGAGGCGGCGAAGGACGGCGTAGCAGGAACAGCTCCGGTGCGGTGGAGGGTGGCAAAGTTGGAGTGGCAGCAGTGATGCGCATGACAGCGTGGTTGAACTGGCTTGGGTACGGATGGCTCGGCCTCGGCTTCAACTACTAGCCGTGGAGGGCGTTGCAGTTGAGGTTCCGATGGACGACGACGTCGGGGTATCGGCTCTGGCGTGATGGAGGAGGGCGGCGGTTGATGGGTGGAATGGTGTGGCGGACGGAGGACGCCGGGTTTTCGCCCTGGTGTAGAGGTAGTTTTTGCGCCCACGGAGTACGAATGGGGAATCGGATGGGTGGGCAGGGGGAGGGGGAGAAGCATGTTTCGGTCTGGGACACGCTTGTTTTTGGCTTTTTTGAACAAACTATGGGACGCGCTTGTTTGAAATTTGGGGAAAGTACAAACTTCGCCCCCCTCTTAAATTTCGGACCTACTGTGGGCCGGGGGTAGGATGGTAATCCCAGGTGTCCCAAATAGTGGGCGGGAGCGATTTCGGCCGCGCACATGTGTGCTTAGGCAACCATTGTGTATGAATGTTTTTCGGAGGCGGTTGCGTGGCGTCTAGATGAAGCTACAAACCTACCCCGGTTTAGACCTTTGGACGTCGGGCCGGTAGGTTTCACGGGTCGGAGTTATTAGAAAAGTAATTTCCTTGTACTACCAAACTTTGGTTTCACGCGGTTTCAGGCGAGTAGAGGCTCTTTTGGCGCTTCGTTCGAAATTTTGAAACACAAGCATTCACGTTTAGGGTACTCTTGAACTTTGAGGATTGACCTAAATCGACAACGTTAAATTTGACCTTGTATGTTTGGAAACCTCATTAATTATCCGCTTCTTTTTGAAATTTTGACACTTGAAAATCCTATAACTACGATTATTTTGGAATCCAGGAACTAAATTAGAATCTATTTTGCACACGACTACATATGCTATTATGTACAAAATCAGAGCAAAGATTGGTGCCCCCATAATTTAGGTATGATTTACAAATGCCATGATATCAAATTCAAATAATTGAATGGACTTCATGTTGAATTCAATTTTTTTAAACCACCTTAAGTTGAATTCAAATGTATGCTAGTTCATAGGTAGCTATTTATAATGTTCATTGTGTAACTTTCGTATGTATAATGTGCCTTACACACACAGTATGAACTATACTCACGTTTATATTCGATTGCTAAAGTGATGCATTGTCTGGAGTTCAAAATACTAACTATGTGGATCAATTGTGTCGAATAATAACATAGACATGCTCAAATTCGATAGAATCTAGATTTCGAATGGATCAATGGCCGTTCCTTACGCGAATTGCAAATATCATGATCCCATCCTAATATTTGGATACAATTTATATCTTTAATCAATGTGTACAGCAGTCTCGTATGTGTAGTTTCACTCTCCATCGGTGGTCTCTCACACATGCTCACACACTCTCTCCTGAGGTGTCTTTCTCGCACACATGCTCTCGATATAAGCCTCCCTCCCTCCCTCTCATAACCATTTACGACTGTTTTCACTAACCTTTATCACAAGCACTCTTCCTCTCGCAAGCATACACATGCACAATCCGCATTGACCCTTTCTATATACATAGACCTGCCTACGTGTCTCCTGTACGCACATTATCTTTAGGCATGTCTCTCACGCATTGTCTCACACCTCTCTTCCAAATCGACGAGTATGATTCTTGCAGAGCATTCTGTAGGATGCCCCTTAAAGTTAGGTTGGATGAATAGTGATATTAGAGATAAAGGGGTTACCTTAGTCTGAGAACCTAGGGTTACAAATCCTAGCCGGCTTTGTCAGTGGACATAGAGTCCTTCACAATTATGCTATCTTTGTCTTGTATGACTAGTCATCCATGGGTCTCCCTAAATGCGTCACGGGCCGACCAATGTGGCGCAGGACGGAACCAAATGAAGGGCCTCACCTCGACCCACCGGATCTCACGCAGTGACACACCCTTTGCCCCCATGTCTCGTTATCTTCTCACACCCACACATACCAACACAGACACCACACACAAAAAAATATTCTCCTGGTGCCTCTATCCACTCCCCCCTTGCATATACACACTCAAGGGAATCTCTCGCCGTGACGTCATATTCGTCTCTCTCTCTAGACCACTCTCATTTCTCGTGCTATCTCTCCCACACCCCCCTTGTCGGCCCCTCTATCCATGCCTCTCTCGAATATGTAATACACACACATACCTCTCTAGGCCCTGCAAATGCATCAACTACACATTCACACATGTTACATCACGTACCCCATTGATCTAAAAAGCCCTCTCTTCCCATTTATTTCGCATACAACATTCCTTTGAATAAAGTGTGGCCAAAAAAATATTTTAGAATTTCTACATATATACAACATTACAAAGTTATATGGAGGAGTATGACCGCTTGCATTGCATGGTGCCCACAATGATATTTATTACGCACTGTGAATTTGTATATTTTTATACTATATATAAAGTTAGTCATAATAAAGATAAACGAAGAGCATCTCTCTCCCCATCGCATACCCCCCCCTCTACGCCCCTTTCACGTACGCACACAAACTATCTCCAAGTCCTCTAAAAGTAAGCCCCCAACACATTCACGCATGTTTCATCTTTCTCTCACGATATATAAAGTGACGATCATTGTATTTGAAGCGAAAGCACGATACATACATTGGACTTCAGAATCCACTCATTACAGTCACCATTTACGTTTTGTGGTTATTATACAGTCACAGGCTCACCGTACAACTCTGTATTTGCTCAAGACATGACTAGTTGACCAGTTAAATGCTCCACGTGGCACCTCTAGTGTTGCATCACATTATCTCACTACCATTGGGCCCACCTGTCGGCTTGTATCTACTCTACAGCTACACTCTTATAAAATACTAGCAAGATGCCCATGCGTTGCACGGAACATCAAGATGCATTCGCATGAGTAGTTTATCTTGTGGGAGAAAAGGATGAACCAGAGAAGGCCTTATTTGCATGTGTGGAGAGGGATGTGGGTATCTTTTTGCAAAATTGCCATAGTTTCCTTCATATCCGTCAGATATAGATCGGACGGCCTATATTGCAGGATGGCAGGCACACGATCATCAACAACTATGCTTTTTATAAGAGTAGGGATAAAATACACTCTTATAAAACAAAGTTGGTGATGATGTGTGCCTGCCATCCTGCAATATAGGACGGATAGGAAAGAAACTATGACAATTTTGCAAAAAGGTACCCACACACCTCTCCACATTTGCAAATAAGGCCTTCCCTAGTTCATCCTTTTCTCTCACAAGATAAACTAGTCATACAAATGCATCTTGATGTTACGTGCAACGCACGAGCATCTTGCTAGTAAGAATGAAAACAAACGAAAAAAATATTGGACGGTTGTTTGAAGTCATGACCACGGGCACAGCGGACAAGGTGGCCTTGTATTGGTATGCTGAGCCGTTTGTTTTAACACACAGGAGCTGGTGTGGTGATTATACACACACGCACGCATGCACACGAACTACATGCACACAACACTCACACAAACACATGCACCCACGCACGCACGCAACACTCACACGTACACACGTAGCCACGCACGCACGCAACACTCACACACACACACACACGCACACATGCATGCACACACCAGTACACCACACGACCAACCCACACTCTCACACTCAAGTGCTCAACCTACACGTGCATGCACACATATCAAGCCCTGACAGACACATACACAACCAGGTGATTCCCGTGCACAGGGTGGAGTCTTGTCGCGCCTGCATAAATTTGTGTTTATCTGACATTTTCCCTATGCGAACTGACAAGTGGGACCCACAAGGAACGTGGTCAATTTAACTAATCAACACGGTGCCACACAGACTATTTGGCCGGTCAACAGAGTGCAATCCGATGCTGAACCATGAGCAAGTGACCGTATAATCACCGCAAAACGTATATAGTGACCGTAAGCAGCTTATTCTTAAGTTCAGTGAACGTATTACGCTTCTCTCTCTGTAGGCCCTCCAAAACTACATCTCTACACGTTCTCGCATGTTACATCTAACAACTATGCAATACAACACTACTACTACACTCTAACATAATAAATCATATGTGTTTTTAGTTTTACTAGATATTATATTGTTACTTAATTATTCAGTTTGCATACATTAAAATTTCCTTTGAAATGTATGGCCAGTATCATATACCGCATGGGAAAAATCCTGCCCTTTCATGTTTAATCGGGTTTGTATCGATGGATCATGCGAAACAGCAAAACTATAGTACTATATACAGTACAAGTGACAGTTCACTGGGCCATCATGTCGTGTACTCCTCCGTCTTAAGAGTGGAGCGCTCACTTTCATAAATCTTCTAGTCCCTTTCGCCGACATGTGGGGCATCAAGCTACCGGGTCCACGTGCCATACCAGAATACAGTGCAGAGCAGCCGGGGTGAAGCACCCAGTCATGGCGCCGGTGTAGTAATGAGCAATGAGGCGTCAAATCACAAAGCTGCACCTTTCCCGCAGTTAAGTTGGAGGGACGAAGTAATAATGCTAAAAAAAGAAGTTGGAGGGACGAAGCAACCATCATTTCACTCGTTGATGAATCCGCTTCTCCCTCATCTTCTTCAAGGTAACCACGTGTTGCTTCTGTCGTTGTTCTGCCTCATGTGGGAAGCGGATCGGCTTGGTAAAGCACTGACACGTGGGACCGCATGTTAGCAAACCGCCAAGACAACATCCTCTAAAAATAAGAAACCTCCCCCGCCATCCGCGCGGCAAAATCACCTCCTTTTACTAATCTTGATTCTATAATTTTTTAGATCAATATAATTGAGATTTGTATAGATAGCACACAGGAGCAAAACCAAGTGGTACGGTTAAGGGAATCCACAATGTGTAGCCAAATGTGAAAATGGCTTTTGGCATCGTGGGAACCATTGTGGACGGTGTTGCCAAAGCCAAAAGGATGGAACCAAAGCTCCCTGATTGATTGATTGAAGGAATAGAAAAATGCAACGTCTCTCCTCTTTCTCCCGTGCTTGGACGCATGTATAGTATAGAGGATAGAGTCTACTCCCCTGTCCCTTCTATCACAAATCACAAAGCAGTGAGGCGTCAAATCACAAAGCACAGACGAAGCAACCATCATTTCACTCTTCGCTGACTCCGCTTCTCCATCATCTTCTTCGAGAAACCATTTCACCGCACTAAGCTGGACGGACGACGCTATTGTGTACGAATAGTACTAGTACATTTACGTGTCCTTTGGTTCAACGGACTTCCTGGATGCAAATAATGCGGTTGTCTCGGCTTGCAGGCGGCACTTCCGAACGACTTACCATGGTCTCCCTCAATGGTATTCTCCGTCGAACGCACTTCGCCAAACCACAACGTTCGAGATATCGTCGACGTCACCGCAATGGGGAAGGAAGTCCAATATAGTTACTACCTCCATTTTTTTGTACACAAGGCCAGTATATCAAAATTACAATTTGCAAAAGGCCACTAACACTAATTGAGGCAAAATTGATGGGGTTTGCCTCGTACTAGCAACCAAGGACATTAATATCCCTTGCATGCATGCGGAAGTGAGAAGGTTGGTTTGCATGGCGCTGCATTAATCAAGCGATGAGGAGTTAGATGGTTAGCTCTTTCGGATTTGGAGAAAAATTACACATTAATTGACACGTGAAACGAGGATTTGTATCGATTAATCCCGCGAAGGAAAACCCCGCCTTTCTTTTTTAACACTAGTACTCCTAGTACGTAGTACTACGTACTTATCCTGTTTGGGTCTAGGCCTTGCATTGCCATACTTCGCCACACATTTTTGCCAAGATTGCCTAAAGTTTTCAAAATGAAAAGGAGGTACACTTGTGCATGGTTGTCGCGGTCGCACCACACCGTCACACTGTCGCTCCTGCACGGCACGGTCGCACCGCACCCTCACATGCACAGTCGCTCCTGCACGCCGCAAACCCAACCAAGGGAACGCACCCTCACTAACACGTGTTGTCACATGTGAAGTAACTAAACTCAGCCATCCTACCGCTGACACATAATTTTCGTTCATAGAGTATGTTTATCCAACTGCATGTTGGGGAGTATCCGTACGGCCCGTGCGGTGGTCTGTTGGGGAAGAAGAAGAGGTGAGGAAGAAGGGTTAGGAGACGTAGGATATTCATCCAACTGCCTGAAATGGTACACTAGCCCAAGTCAGGCGACTTGCATAACAATATATGTTTTTACACAGGAAAAGATCCATAAAAACAACAACATAAAGAAAAACTATCACTGCTCTCGGAATGAGACAGCCTCGTCGTCTTTGGCTACCGACGTGAACCAGTCGTAGCTGCCAACGTGTGTCTCTGCACCGTGGTTGTCCTCGGCCTTCAGCTACTCGTTCACGCGGAGCATGCGAGCACTCTGCACGGACAAGAGCACTGCCCGGTTCAAGTCGAGGACGTCCGGTTCCGCCTGCAGGAGGGCCTCGATGGCAGCGGCATCCGCGTGCTCCGCGTCGAGTCGAGCCTCCGCCACTCGGTTCAAGTCCAGGATGTCCGGTTCCACCTGCAGGGGGCCTCAATGAGAGCGGCATCCGCGCGCTCCACGTCGAGTTGAGCCTCTGCCGCCCGGTTCAAGTCCAGGACGTCCGGTTCCGCCTGCAGGAGGGCCTCGATGGCAGCGGCATCCACGCGCTTCGCCTCAAGTTGAGCCTCCGCTGCCTGGTTCACATCCACGACATCTAGTTCCGCTTGCAGGAGAGCCTCGATGGCAGCGGCATGCGCGCGCTCCGCGTCGAGTTGAGCCTCTGCCTCTCGGTCCTCCTTTAGTATCGCCAGGTTGAACCGTTGGTCCGCCTGCACCATGGGGGACTCGGACGCCGGCACGAAGTCGACATCCCTCGTCTCATACCCATCGGGGGCCTTCTGCACCATGATCTCCACCATGAACATTGGATCAGCTTCCTCCTCCTCGTAGCTTGGCTCCAGAGAACTCGGGGATTGGCCCGCCGCAAAGCGAGCTTGGGAATGGAGGTCTCTGGCGTCGACCGTTGCCATGATTTCTGCGTGGCGCTCCGGCGTCAGCATCTTGTAGTACGTGATCTTGCGGTGCACCATGGCTTTCCGGCGAACTAGGGGATGCTTGACGCAGGGTAGGGGATAGAAAGGTGGGGGAAGGGGCTGGAGATTATGTGTGGTTTTAGGGCAGTGGCTGGCGTAGGCCGAGCAGCGAAGGTTCTGGTGTGAATAGTGGTTCCGGTGATGACCAGTCAATCGGTTTTGACTGTACATCGCTCTTGTCGCGTTCATGTTGCAGCCCGGCATTCTGGACCCTCCACGTCGCTCACCGAATGGAACGTGCTTCGTCTTGCGTTTTCGCTCGCTTGTGGGACCGCAGTTAAGAGCAAACCGACGTCCCTCCCCCTCCCCCGCCCGCGTCATTTTATGCGGAATAAATAAAAATAGATGGAGTATACTAGGGATGAGGATCCCCTGACGTGGCCGAACCCATTGAGTAACTGACATGCGGGGCCTAGCAAGCATGGGGTCCACCAGTAAGTGACCGAAAGGGAGGGTAAGGCAGGGATACGTATGTGAAAGGAGCTTCCAATGATATAATTTTCACATTATACATCTCATGTACTATTAATCTTGTCAATAGTCAAATGCGGTTTTGAAAAACGCATTAGAGCATGGTTAATAATATAGCCAGTCGGTGGCTCTAAGGAACTGCCATGTCATCTATAGCCATCATCTATTATATGCAGTCATACAGTAGTGTGGGCTATAAGGTTGGCTATTTCTCGCAAAAAAAATTAAGGTTGGCTATTGTATTAGTACTTTTTCCATCTCCTCTCCATCTCTTTCTTCATATTTATTATACGTATTTAACTAGGATTGCATATATAGCTAGGCTCTTGCATGAGAGCTCACTCCCCTTACTTTTTCACATCTCTCTCCTCCACATATGCCCTATATAAATGGAAGGAGGGAGTACAACTATAAGCACTTCATACTCTAGTACAGATGTTGTCAGTACTATTGAACAGGGAGCTTAAAAAAGTTACTATTGGACTGGCTATACGTGGCGAAATCCTAGTAGGAAGAGCATGTGCGAGAACAAGCACATTCACGTGGTTGAAAACAAATTGGAAACCATCTCGAGTACAAATCTAGGAGTATGTACGAATCTAACAACATTGATTGGGCGTTGTTGAATGTTGATACTTTTTTATCAAAGTAGAGATACTTTGACTACACACAAAACTTATATGTAAACTAGAAAGGATAGGAGGGAATATATTGTATGTTGAAAAACGAAACGAACATTGAATACCCTTTATATATGATTTGTGGATGCTATGATCACCGGTTCAAAATTTTGAATCTGCCTTAGGTATCACACATGCCCCCACTCGTTCTCTCTCGATTTCATCTCGGGGTCCGGAGATCGATTGAAAGAGGACTAGGGTGGGTACAATACGTTCGTTTCGCTTATTAACGTACAATATACACCCTCTGATACCCACAGACCCCCCCCCCCCCGCGGGTCATCTCTATCATAGAAACAGACCAAACCTTTATCTCCTTGCATGACGCGCAATTGATCTCTGAACATCAATCGATCTCGTCAACATGTGTCGGGGCATGAACCGAATGGGATGTCAAAACTAAAACGCCAAAGCGACATGTAGTGGAGGAAAAGTGAAACTTCAAATGAACCGTTTGTTTGTATGCATGTCGGACAAATTACAAATAAACATTGGAAATACAAGCAT
This sequence comes from Triticum dicoccoides, assembly GCF_002162155.2. NCBI lineage: Eukaryota > Viridiplantae > Streptophyta > Magnoliopsida > Poales > Poaceae > Triticum > Triticum dicoccoides. The sequence goes on along the minus strand of NC_041390.1, from coordinate 436,440,306 downwards.
GGTATAGGCCCACATGCGAATGATACTCGACGGAATGTTCAAATGAGGCATGCGGGAGGATGGACTCGACCGGAGGGCGACATGATCAATGGAGAAGAGGGTTGGAGAGGAATGAGAAATAAGCAAACGCCACATGATTGTACTTGAACGGCTCAAATAAACAATAAGGTGTCTTGCTTGGCCTACATAGTGAAAGGTCTAATGCGCAACGCGGAGCACTGACGCTCAAATATGGCTGGGAAAACAGGGAAACTGACATGTGGGGCACACCTGTCGGGACAATAGCGCAAACTAGTTCCATGGAGGAGCTGGCCCATGACCTCCTCGCCACAGGCAACCGTTCATGTGGGTCGTGGGGGCCAACAATGTGGCACAGCTCCAGCACCGCCTCTGGACACGGCGACCATGGTGAGCGACACACTCATTATCGCTAGACATGGTCGGTTTCAGTGTGCCGAGGGTGGCGTTAGTGATGTGGGACGACCAACAGTATGTTTGGTTTGTGCCCAAGGTTTCCCCATCAAAGCATTGGGTAGCCAAAATTTGGGTTGAGGTTTTGGTTGCCCATGATTTGTCCGACATCGGCAAGAAAAATGAACTAGAGTTGGCTAGAGTTCATTGGCATGCCAAAAAAAATGGCAACCATCCAAACAAAGACCAATCTTTGGGTCATGACCAAAATTTTGGTAAGGTGCACTTTGGCCACAATCCAAACACATCCCAACACCTGGCTTGTCGAGGATGCACGGGGCGCCGGGTGTCGTGGTTCCGACTCTGACAGTGATGTAGGGGGGTGAGTATGGAGAGGCTAGATCCTAGCTATTGGGAAGTTGTTACACGCGAGGTTTACGAGTTCAGGCCCTTCTCGGAGGAAGTAATAGCCCTACGTCTCGGAGCCCGGAGGCGGTCGACTGGATTATGCATGTATGGATTACAGGGGTGCGAACCCTTCATACTGAGGAGGGGGTGGCTTATATAGAGTTCGCCGGCCCCCTCCTGCCCTCAGTAATGCAGGGTTTAAGGTACATTTAAGATTGGGTGTTACTGGTAACGCCTCTAATAAAGTGCTATGATGACCATGAAGACTACTTAACAGCTGACCGTTTGCCTACAGAGTGACTGTAGGTCTCCTGGCAGTCGAGTGATTAGCTTCATGGTCGAGTGGTAGCTTCTTGGTCGAGTGTCTTGAACCTGTCAAGTGGGGTACCTTCAAGTCGATTGATAGGTGATTTCTTCTAGGGATGTCCTTGGGTAGGGCTCTTTGGACGGGTCCGTGCCCCTACCCTAGGTACATAGCTTCATCATTAGCCCCCGAATGGATCGAGGTTAGAGTGGGGAAAGAGTTGGGGATCCTTTCCAACCGGTTCTTTGGGGCTGTATGAGTGCCTCGTTTAGGGTCAGTTGTCACGGATGACGTCATCAACCTCTTTCAGTCGCCTTGATCCATTCCAGGCCTTTCGTCGAGTGAATATCTTTGCTTGCGACATGCCGAGTGTTGGTGCGAGCGGGATACTCTGTTTTTGGCAAGTGGTTCTGTGGCCCACGGATCTCACGGGATTCAGATTTTGGGAAGCGCGCGGGACGGGAGCAGCCGCAGTAATCGGAAGTGATAAAGCGAAAACTCCTCAATCCTCGCGTCGCCTTTTTCACCACGTACTGCACGCGCGTCTGCTGCAGGATTTGACGGGACTGCCTGGGCCTACCAGTCAGCCACTCGGGAGCGGCCCCTTATAAGTTGCCGGCTCGGGGTTTCCAAGCCGTGCGCTTATCTTCTTCTTCCTTCTTCTTCTCTCCCTTCGCCAGCCCTCCCGTGACCTTGGGTCGTACCCTAGCGCCGTTAGCCCATGTGAGACCTCGCCGGCGACGATGGTGAAGGGCAAGACCACTGCTTTGGAGCGCGCGAAGAAGGTGGCGGCGGCGGGGAAAGGAAAGAGGTCTGCACGAGGCGGATCTTCCTCTCGGACCACCCTGCCCAAGGGTTGGATTCAGGGCGACTGGATGCCATCGGTGCTCCGGCAGGAGGATCTCAACGACATGGTCGAGGGAGGAGCCATTCCCCACGAGGCTGCGCGTCTCCCGGGGAGGGAGATCGAACCTCAACCCCGCGACGGTGAGTGCGTGCTCCTCGCCACCCACATCGACCGAGGGTTTTCTCTGCCTCCCCATCCATTCTTCCGGAGCTTCTTGAATTTCTTCGGAGCGCAGCTCCATCACTTTACCCCCAACTCCATAGTCTATCTTGCCGCGTTCATTTCCATGTGCGAGGCCTTCCTGGGTTGCCGTCCGCATTGGGGGCTTTTCAAGCATATTTTTACTTGCCGCTCTCAGTCGGTTAAAAAGGCCAAGTCAAGTGATGAGAAGACGCAAGTGATCCAGCTGTGCGGGGGCCTGGCGATCCAAACGAGGGGGAAGAGCTGTTTCCCCTCTATCACCTTCCCGGAGTCGATCCGCGGCTGGCAGTCGACCTGGTTCTACTGCTAGGACCAGGCGACCCCCGGACAGTCGACTGGTCTTCCTCCTTTTTCCCTCGACCGAGCCGAGAAGCCTGTCTCTCTGAAAGTCACGCCGGAGGAAAGGGCCCAATTCAAGGTGTTGGTGGGTCGAGTGGTTGAGCTTGTCCGTGAGGGGGTGACTAGGATGGACCTGTTAGAGGTCTTTCTCCAGAGGCGCATCCAACCGCTCCAGGCGCGAGACCACCTGATGTGGCTGTATTCTGGCCTTGACGACACCACTCGGATCCACCAGGAGGAGGTCACCGACGAGATGCTGGAGGGGTGGCTGTCAAGCATCACGGGGAACAAAGACAACCCCCGAGGAGCCAGAAGGGTAATTCCACTCGACAACTCATATGAAGTGGATCAGGTATGTCTTTGTGTCGGATATCTGGCCTTCTGTATTGGTCTTCTTTGGGTAAGTCGATTGACTTTCGTCCTGTCTGTTGTCTTCCAGGCGACCACTGAGATGTACTCGACGCCCAACGGGGCACAAGGGTCGACTGAGGAAGGTGAGGGGAGCGGAGGCGAGAGCGGGGACGACCAGGGCGAGTGGGAGTCCGATGGTGAGGGAGAGGAAGGCAACGACATCTTCTCCAGCGAAGAGGAGGAGGAGGTTGAACCCTCCCACCCGGAGGGGCGATCCAAGATCACCCACGATCCAGCGCAGGAACGTGGCAAGGCGACTGCTCCTGTTGGGCAGTCGTCGAAACGCCCTCGGACTTCTTCTCCTCCGCCGACCGGGAAGGCTCCCAAGCACCCACGAGCGACACCATCCAAGCCTCCCAAGGCCTTGCCCAAGATGAAGATAGCTGTTCCCACCATTTCCGGGGAACAATAACACTTGCTTTCCTTTGTCGACTGTGGACGGATCCTTGGTCGATTCACTGGGCCAACTGACTAACTTTCGAGATTTGCAGTGGTGCAACTTCTGAGGTCTCCGCCAGGAACGACGACCAAGAGATGGAGGACGCTGTCACCTCCAACCCTGGTACGATCACTGACGTCCTGCTTTCGAGTCGACTGAAACTTTATTACGACTCTGGTCGATTGAATGTTTTCCTTGCAGCTCCTCCTCATGTTATTGACCTCCCGGACGACGACGACAACGAACCACTCAGGGTGAAGAGGAAGAAGAAGGCGTTGGCTGGCAAGACACCGCAATCCACTCCGGCGCCTGATGCCGTAGTTCGGGACGATGGCGAACCCACTTGGGCTTCCGTGACTTTCACTGTTCCTCTGACGAGTGTGCGGCCTTCAGCGTCGACTGCGGATCCGTCTTCGCTTTTTGCTGCGTACCCCGTCCCTAAGGACCAAGAGGCTGCTGCGAAGGAGGCTGTACGCCAGGCTGGAATCATGATGGAACAGGTGAAAGTGGCTCGGGAGGCTTGCCAGGCAGCTTATGACGCAACCTCGGCTCCTCAGAGCAATGTCCAGGTCAGTCGACTTCAACACTTGGTCTGTTTCGATATGCCCTTTGAAGAATCTCTTTTCCGAAGATCTTTAAGTTTGTACACCCACTGGGTGTGTTTGCCAATTCTTAGACGAGTGGGGGCACGCTAAGTGCACCCACTGGGTGTAGTCCCCGAGACTACGGTGGACTGCTGGCAGTCGACTGTAGTCTATAAATTGAGTCGTTGTAGTTGAGTTTCTTCGCTCTGTCTGATCGGGTCATGTCGAATGGAATGGTATCCTGTCGACTGCGGGCAGTCGACGTCTTTCTCTTCTTATTTTTTTACTGTGGGGGCACGCTGAGTGCACCCACTGGGTGTAGTCCCCAAGGCTACTGTCGAATGTTTCGCTTCGGCTGTAGTCTTAGAAACTCCATTATTGTCTCTTAGCTGCTCGGAAGCAACTTGTCTTGGACTCGATTTCAGGGGTCGGTCGGGTGGGATAGGAACCGGTGGGGGCACGCTAAGTGCACCCACTGGGTGTAGTCCCCGAGACTACGGTGGACTGCTGGCAGTCGACCGTAGTCTTAGTATTTATTGCCTTTGTTGCTTTTTTTACTGAAATTGTAAGTCCTCCCCTTTGACTTTAGAAATCTTGTGATCTTGGAACCCGCTTGGCTGACTTGGAGAAGCAGCAAATTCAAATGAACCTTGATCTGGAGCTGGCCAGGACAGAGCTGCAGAAGGTCAGAGACGGCGCCGCAGGTAAGACGCCTTTGTCGACTGGTTAGTTTTTAGGCTTGAGTATCTTTTCGCTTTCTCTGACTCAATCATCATTTTTTTGCAGAAAAACTGAAAGAAGCTCTGGCGAAGAAGGATCAGGACTTGGCTGTTGCCCGTAAGGAGGCTGATGACAAGACTGCTCTGGCCACACAGAAGCTGGCTTCGGTCGACCAATTGGAAAAAGAGAATACCAGGTTGCAGACCGCTCTGAATGAAGCCAACAGGTTGACTGCAAATTGGAAGAAGGAGAACCTCCTCTTGGGCGAGAAGATGGAAGGCATCGCTCGTAGGAGGGACGACCTGGAGGGCTACTTGAGGAGTTTTGCCAAGAAGTTGTACATCAGGCTCGAAGGTGCACATTCAGTTCTGACTGTTTTTTTTGTGTCGACTCAGTTTTACGAAATTTGACTTATCCTTGGGTCGTGTATGCAGAACTTTGCCAGAACTTTGAAGAGGAGACTGGGCGGATCGAAACAGGTTTGGATCCAATCAACTCTCCGATGAAAGATGAAGCTGCCATGAACCTGCTCCGACTGGAATCTCGTGTTGACGGCGTCGTGGATTACTTGGCTCGACTGAAGGTTGTCATGACGCGGACCGACCCGACGGTTTGGCCAGAGCCTACGCTCCAGAATGATCTCGAGTCTCTGATGACTCGACTCAACAGAATCCCTGACCGAGTGCAGGAGTGGAAGAAGTCTTCAGCTCGGTGTGGCGCTGACGTGTCTCTGTCTCTGGTCCGCGTCCATTGCAAGGAGGTGCGGGAGGAGAAGCTGGCCGCCATCCAAGTCGCCAACACGAGGAAGCACAACTTCCAGGACTTCATGGAGACATTTATTGATGCTGCTACCCATATCGCAGATGGGATCGACTTGGATGAGTTTGCCGCCCCTGCCAGTCCTCCTCCTCCTGAGGAATGAAAAAACTTGCCTCGGAATGCCGAGTGTATTTTGTAATCCGTTAAACTCTGCCGAGCCGGGGGCTCGAGTACTTTGATCTGAGGTCTCTGGGACCTTTTAGGCTTTATTTGAACTTGATTTGTCGTTGAATCTCTTTGTGGATGACCCGTCGAGTGGAATTTGGTCTTCACTCGAAATAACTTTATGTCTGTGGTGCAGCTCCGAAGGAGAAGGTAGTAGTCGATCTACACCCTGTTACTGCAGAGTGGGATGGAGTGCACATTGTATTTGTGGCGAAGCTCTCCAGGAGGAGGTGGCGGTCGACCCACACCCTGTTGTTGTGGGGTGGAGCGCACATTGTATTTGTGGCGAAGCTCTCCAGGAGAAGGTGGCAGTCGACCTGCCCCTCGTCGTCCTTGGGAAATGAGATGTGTTTCATACTTAGGCGAGCGCTGGGCTGCAGCTAAGCCTCCGAGCGGGAGGTTTGCTCTCGCTCGGTAGGATTTCAAACTTAGGCGAGTGCTGACTGCAGCTAAGTCTCTTCATAGGAGAACTTAGGCGAGTGCTGGACTGCAGCTAAGCCCCCCCGAGTGGGAGGTTTGCTCTCCACTCGGTAGGATTTTTCAAACTTAGGCGAGTGCTGACTGCAGCTAAGTCCCTTTGTAGGAGAACTTAGGCGAGTGCTGGACTGCAGCTAAGCCCCCAAGTGGGAGGTTTGCTCTCCACTTGATAGGATTTTTTAAACTTAGGCGAATGCTGACTGCAGCTAAGTCT